>NW_027109924.1:464728-514998 GCF_000696795.3 Halyomorpha halys
GAGTAGATTTGATTTAGCCTGCCGACAATTTTTTGAATAATTGATGTGAGTATAATAATAAATACAATACATTGGTTTGTTAAGGTTGGATTATCCTTGGGGATGGCCAAAATGTAGGACTTTTGAGAAAGTAAAGAATGTTATGAGACTTTAATTGGGACACAATTGATTTTATTTAAACAATATATTCTAGTATTAAATATCTAATGCTGAAGATTGTCAGGCAGTAGAGTTTCTTAGTCGAGAAATGTACGAATGTAGAAATGTAAGATCAGCGAGTAATATCGGTTGTAGACCTAAACCTATTTAATAGGTTATTAATTATTAATTTACCTTATCTAATATAATTTAATATAAGGTTTAGATGAAAGAATGCTTAAAGTTAGCATGGATGTCACTGAAATAATAAGTCTTAACCATCGTTTTGTAGTATATCTACCTGATATAATAATTTTTCTGACTTCGATAATTCTTTCAAGAAATTCTATAGGATGGTGATATAAATTTTTTTAATGGTATAAAGCTTTTTTTTCGGACACAAGTGGTATCAAGTCTTGAGCTGTAATATGACATAAAAATTCACAGACAGTATAATAAATCTAAATAATAGATTAATCATAAATGAAAAATGGGAAATAAATATTTTTCACCCATGCATTTTATGAAAAAAGATGTACCGATCTGTCGCTACTGCGGAAACGATCTCATCGTTGGGCACATTCTCTCTGAATGTATTGCTCACGAATCATACCGATTCTATTCAGATTTAAAGATGTTGAGAGAGATCCCACAACAAAACTTTTTCACTTTAAAAAAATTAGTAAAATCTATGATCACAAGTACTCTAACTGTAATTGCAGCTTGTATAAGTGGATGCATAATTTAATATAACAATTTACTAACTATGTCAATTGTAACTATAACTTTGTGATTTCAATTTTGTAAAATGTAAATTTTAATTTTAACTTTCTTACTCTCACTGTGTAATTTTTAATTTGTGAATTTGTCAATTGTTTTTTACTAATTTTGTAATTCCAGCGTAAATGACTCTAGTGGTCGAAATAATTAATAAAATAAAAAAAAAAATCTATACAAAAATAGAAAAATGTAATTTACTGCTAGAACCAACTGTTCATGTATTCATTTAATAGTTAAAAACTGCGAGGATACACAAAATTGTGATATCTAAACCAAAATCAGAAGTAGAATCGCGTTTTACAGCACTAACACTGATTTTCTTTGAACCATTTTAGCTCAAATAAAAAAGAAAAAAAGTCCTACAATTTGTTAATATAAGTTGTATTATTATTAAGATCTCTTATATTTAAATAATAATATGATAAAATAATAAACAATAATCTTTTTTTTTAGAAACTGAAATGAGTTTCCTTTCAATGAATCCATCAACTCTGGGGACAGTCCATCTCCTACCCCGTGGTCCAGCGAGACAGCTGTCAGGAATACTAAGTAATGTATCGCACATGCCTTATCAGAATTTATAATTTTTAGAAATAAAAAAACAAAACACAAACAACTTAAATAGAAAAAAAGTGGAGTCAGTCACACCAGCTCACTTTGGAACAATCGCTCTAATTCGGAAAGGGTTGCCAGAGGGAGTTTTTTTCTAGCCTATTGTTACTATTCGTTCTATTCCCATGCTGGTGCCTAGTTTTTTCGCCTAGTCAAGTATCGAGTCAGGCAAACGGTTTCACGATTTCTATGACATATGTTAAGTTAGACGAGTTAAGCAAGTATTGTGAAATTCCAGTACCTGAATTTAAAATCATGTATTTTTTTTCATTTGTTCAACGATTTTATCGCTCACTCTGATAGACTATTTTATTTTCAATTCTTGTTACATCAAACCCCCTAGTTTCATCCTCTTCCATTCCTGACAATCCTCCGAAGTGCCTGAAAAGAAAATAGCCACGAGACCAGCTAATGTAAAATGTTATTAGTGTGCTACCAATGGGTAGTTTCTCTACACGCCTGTAACACTCCAATTTAACTCGGATCAGATTTACTAAATGTATTATATAATACACAGTTGTAAATAGCAATAAATAAATATTAAAAAAAATAAAAATTGTTACATATTTCTAAATTTGTTAGTTTATTATTACTTTTAATTTTTATGTTTCTCTGAATGATGGTCGTTATCTCTTTTGGTTTTATAGCCCTGATGATGACCTGAAATTCAGGTCGAAACGTTGGCCCGAAGAAATTATTTTTTGTTTATTTGCTCACCGCAACCCCCTGACCATCTTCTCCACTTATTAATCTACCGTCTATCTACACCTCATTATTTTTTTAAATAAATTAAGAAAGAAAAACATAATTAATTACTGTAACATTGATTACTTCTTATAGGCTTTATTTTTTAAATTTTTTTTTGTATTAGTTTCGCGATAATTTTTATTTAGGTACCTATCATTCTATCTTATCACTTGTGTGCATAAATATTTTTAGAAGTTTTGGTAAATATTTCGTTCTATACTTTCAATCGATCTGTTTTAATTTAAAACCGAACAAATGAATATGTGGAACTCTTATTCTTGTAGTAGGTTTCCCTTAATGGTATGTGTGTGTAATTAATGCTTAAGATAAAAAAAAGGAATAAATTTTAAAAAATACAGTATTAGATTAATGATTTATTATAATGATAGTTTGAGAGTGGTTTATTTAATTATTAACACAAACACGTTTGATCCAAATATACTGTCAACATTTATTTCCAAAAACTCTCCAAATTTTCGGCCCTCAGGCAAGGATTAATGTCGTATTCTTTAATTTTTCTTTCTACAGGCTGATTGCCCATGTAAACTTATTATATTTTAAACTTAAAACTTTTTCACATAAATTATTGTCTCTATTTCCACTTACTAACATCATTCATAACAGAACTTGGAGAATTTATGGAAATAAATGTCGAGAGTATATTTAGATCAAATGTGTTTGTGCTAATAAAAAAATATAGTAGTTAATAAATATTAAAAGTTGTATAATAAATTATTAAATCATAATTAGAAAGCAATTATGAAGTAACTAGAGAAAAATTCTTTCGGCAATACTTCCCAAATACACCGGGCTGCTAAAACACATAATACAAACACATAATAGTATATGTTAATCAAGGAAACAAATTTTTTTTTCTAATTTTACATTTACATGTTCCTTATACATTTTTTTCATTTTTCTTTCGCACGTTATTCTTTATATTCCACTCTCTCATACATCCCTTCTCCAGTGAGTTGCAACGCACATTCAATGCTTTACACTGATTCAACATAAATAAGTCATCATAAAAGTTATTTTTGTCGTTCTATTTACGAGCGATGGAGGTATAAATCAGTATATATAAATTAAAACTAAAAACTTTTCATGTTTATTATTTATATTTATTAAAAAGCGAGATAACTGATTATTCTGTACATTAATAATAAGTATTATGTGAACTTTCAATCCTATAAGTACTTTTAAATATGTTTAAAAGGAAGTAACATGGATTCATTTTTGTACAAAAAGAATAGCATTTATTTAAATTTTTTTTAAGAGTTTTAATATCATATGATAAACAAATGCGAAATATAATTTTGAAAAGTTAATTCCTGCCTAACATTATTTAAAGAAATAAAAACAAATAAGAAAATTCTTGATAAAGGGAATAATTTCATTAATGGCCATTAAAATTTGCAACTAATAAATAAAGATTTATTTGATGTACTTACCTAATACTTTAAAACATAATTTTGATCAAGTTATAAATTTTAGCCTAATTCCGAAATTTTTTAAGATCCAATCTTTATAAAAATAAAAAGAAAATTTTTATTAATTAAACGATATAAATAATTTATAATTATGTTGAGTTTTATTAATAATTTAATATTATTAGGGTTGATAATATTTTTTTAATTTTCAATCTTTGGTCTAAATGAATTTCGTAATATTGAATACTAATTTACATTCTAAAAGGCCACAACAATGATAGTCTTTTTTTAAAAAAAATTTATCTAAAAATATCTTAATTTAGTATTAGGTTTTGGTTTTACGTTGTTATAATACTCTAACAACTTGGCCCCTCTCTATTGTTTTTTAAATATTTTTTTGAACTATAGATTATTCATTTTAGATATTAATAGATATATACACCATATAAATAATATTAATGTATACATACTTGTCTAAACATATTTCTTTATTTCTTTTACAAATAGAACAGTCATTTGCACTGGAATAGGACACTCATCAGGCTATTAATAAACATTAATACCCAATTGCATAACAAATATATACAATATAGTGTAAGCAGGAAAAAAAAAATTAAATTCCCTTCTGAATTCCATTCGCCAATCCTCACCCATTCTTTTCTTTAAACAACACCTATTCCTTCACTAATTGTATAACCAAACCTCTGCATCATTGTAATCAAATAAATAGGCATATATTGATTAACATTATAAACAGTAGTTAAACCAATATCCCAATGCAATTTCATTTTACTTACTAGTTAGAAGAAATTAGAGCTAGAAGATTTAAGTTAAAATGTTTGATGAACCCCTAATTTTGCTTTTTTTTAAATTTATTTTTGTTCCTTTCGTACCATTTTATTAAATTTTCCAAAAAATAATTACTCGGTTCCTCCTCCATAAAGAGAAAGAGAAAGAAGAAAAAATAAACCATAAATGTTTTTAAATTTATTGCATTATTTCGGTTAAAAAGAAAATAGCATATACATAAGTACATAAACCAAATTTTGAATTATCTATACTTTCTGCTCGTGGGATGATTTTTATGTTTGTAAGACACACATATTTTATGTTTTTCATGCATTTTAATATATTGCGAGTATTGTCAGACATGGTAATCATGACAGTCATAGCGTTACTAATTGTAAGGTATAATCCTGGGGTGTAAATTTTTTACGACTTCACTTATTTAGGAGACAGGCGGATTCTAATTATTAGGGACTCTAATACTACGAAACATAATATTGATCAAGTTATAAATTTTAGCCTAATTCCTTAGAGTTTTAAGTTAAACTAAATTAATTAAAAGATATAAATTATATAAAGCTATGTTGAGTTTTATTATTTATTTAATATTATCAGGTTTGATAGTATTTTTTTAAATTTTTAATCTTTGGTCTAAAAGAATTTCACTTATATTACTAATTTACATTGATGCTACTCATACTGATTACGAATTTACATTCTAAAAGGCCACAAGAATGACTTAGTCTTCATATTTTTTTTTTTTATTTTGTCTCTTAATTTTGTAATAATTTTTAGTTTTGTGTGTTTCTAATACTCCATAAACTCGGTCCCTATCTATTTTTTAAAAAATATTTTCTTTGAACTATAGATTATTCACTAAATATATATCCCACATATATATATATAAAAAAAATGAATATGTATGTACTTTTCGAAACATGATTTTTCATCCTCGTAAAACACACATATTTTATATATTTTTCATGTATTTTAATATATTACGAGTATTGTCAGACATGGTGGTCATCAAGTCATTACATAGTCATAGCATTGTTCCCTCCTAATTGTCAGGTTTAGCCCTGGGATGTAAATATTTGATACTTCACTTACTTCGGAGACAGGCGGACTCTAATTGCTACAGGGACATTTGACAGTGATTGTGAAAGACGAGGAGAAGAATTAGCATGACAAAGATCGGAGGGGGGTGAGGTTAAAGAGCTAAGTTGTCTGGAAGAGGGTCACCGTTGAGTGGTCAGTCCACGTGTGTCCCTCGTGGTCACGTGCTGAGTGGACACGCGAGTGGACCGCTGCCGTCCCTCACCTGTCCTCAGGATATTCCACCAGTCTGTGAGGGAAAATTCGGAATAAATGAGACTACCATCATTTCAACTCTTTGACTAATAGTTTTTATTTTTATTCAAAGGCCATTTAGAGTATTTTCTAGCCGTGTTGTTTTGTATATTTTCTGTTTTTGCTGATCAGTCGTTTGATTATAACATTATTCAGCAATTATTTTCATACGTTAATTATGTGCTGAGATATTTTTTTTTTTTAGGTAATTAAATAATTATTGAAGATAATTAAAACAATCTGCCACAAATTAAGGGCATTAAGCATTAGTGTTCAAATATTCATTCATACAATGTATAAAGAAATGAAACAAAAAAAAGAGAGAAAAAAAATATAAATGATAACAATCGTACTCACTGCATTAAAAGAAAAAAGAGAGAAATATGTAAATAAAAGAAAATACTATCATGGTTTGTATGAATATAAAATAAAATTATGTTTATTTATTTATTTACATGATCACTGTCTCATTTTTAATAACTATGTAAATATTTTGGGGGGAAAATTTAATAAAATGGTAAGAAAGGAACCAAAATAAATTTTTAAAATGCAAAATTTGGGACTCGGTGATCATTATATTCCTACTCCCAAGCCTAAATTCGTCACCAAATTTATTTAACAAGCTTAAGTTACTAGTGGACGGAAACATGAGATACGTGCTAGATTGTTTTGAAATTTGTTTAATATATATTTTCTGTTAGTTATTTTTATAATAATAACTGATATGTAATGAAGCAAGCTATATGTGAACCCGATGGAATTTCTTTTTCAAATATTTTCAGTTAGTAAATAGTAGACAATTAACAGTCATATCTTCTTTATTTCTGACATTTCTCTACTTTTTTACTACTACTCTCTACTATTTCATTTTCAAATTCAACGTTGGCTTAGTGGCTTAGTGATATTATAAAAGCCGATTAAAGACTTATTAAAGACCTATTCCTGAAAGGAAATATTTGCTTTTATTAATCCATTAAATTTTATTAAACAATAAAAGACAAAAAGTCAGTCAATTACCGGAGGAAAGTTGTGATAAAGATATTGCTAATAAAGACAGAACTCGGAAGGAGGGTCTTGTTAACCCCTCAAAGGACTCATCATTTTTATTCCTCAAAGGACGAAGGACCTTCAAAGGATAGAGATGGAAACTATAACGAGTCCTCCCTTCATTACCGCGGAGCTCTCTAAATTCATTACCGACCACCCTTCGAGACCGACGCCATTTTTTCTTTTCATTTTCTTTTTTTCTCCCTTTTCTTTTTGGGGAGGGGTTTCCACTTCCCGCGGCACCTAATTATTTCCCGTACTTTTTATTAAAAATCCATCATCAATGGAGGCGGCTGAGAGGTGTTGACTCTATAATTTTCTTCTCGAGAGGTATTTAATTGGATGGGGTCAGCTTGTACCGCTTCATTTCACAATCGCCTTTAATATTGATCTTTCTGTAGTTAATATTTACTTCTTCATTGACTTATTTATTTTTATTTTTCCAAATTAAGGAAGGGGATGATTCGCGTAAATATGGTAAATCAGCTAAAGTAATTTCGATATATGTCATAAAATAGTTGTGGCTTTCATTTATTTAATGCTATAGATCATTAAATAAATAGTTTTAATGTTGTTCCACAAAAAATTGAAACTCTGACAAAGGAATATAGGGCTCAGACTTTGTGGGGTAGGACGTGACTCAAGTTCACTCCATTTCTTGTTTTGACCACAATCCTATACAGCACCACTTCTTGAAGGTGGTAAATACTTACCTTTCACAGTTTTATAATGTTTTATATGTTCTCGTAATTTATTTCACTGTGCCATCCTCCCATTTCCAGGAACGCTTTCCTTCTCATTTCTCGATCGATACTCTCCTCTATCGACAAACCCCTCCTCTAGTTCTGACCTATCCCCTCCTATCTCATCCTTTCTTCACACAAGAAATACCTTGTCGCAGTTAAGCGTCAAATGAAAAAAAATTTATATCATCAAAAAACATTAAAATTCAACCCACCATCGAGACATATCGAAAGAATTCTTGGAGTAAGAAAATATTATATAAGTATCCTATTATACGATTATCACAAAATACTTTCAAGAATTTAAATTCTTTTAAATTTAAACAGTTTTAAATACGTATAGTTAATTTTAGCGGACTTAAGAGGTACAGCTTTATTGTTATATTAATGAATTTATTTCATGTACTATTAACAATAATTAAAACATAAATACTCTTTCTTAGCCATTATTTCACATACATATTTATTATTAAGTATAATAAAAATTAATATTGCAACAAATATACTCTAATTAATTAATTAATTTATTTTTTAAAATATTTATTTATTGCTAATTATAATAAATATAGTACATTATATTTAAATATAAATATGTACATTATAATACATTTAGTAAAACTGATCTAAGTTAAATTGTAGTGTTACAGGCGTGTAGAGAAACTACCCATTCGTAGCACTCTAATGACCTTTTACATTAGCTGGTCTCGTAGCCATCTTCATTTCAGGCGCCTCGGAGGATTGTCAGGAATTGAAGAGGATGCAAGATTAAAAACTAGGGGGTTTAAGAGTTTATAATGGAAGGAGTGATATCTGGTTCGGGCTAGATCGGTTACATAGGGACCATTAAGGTCTTTATGTATGATTTTATTTGTGACAAAATAAGGAGCATTGAGGATTTTACGAAGGATTTTGGATTGTAAGGATTGAATACGAGAGGAATTCGAAGGTTTAGTGGAGCCCCAAAGCTCAACTCCATATGTCCAGATTGGCCTTATTACAGTCATGTAGATCAGTCTTTTGTAATGTGTTGGAAGTTTAGACCGTTTCTCTAGTAAGTGCTGTGATAGTCGAAATCGACGTGCAGTTTCCTGTCTTTTCAGTCTGGTGTGAGGATTCCAGGTTAATCGCTTGTCCAAATGTAGTCCAAGGTAGGTGATCTGTTCGACAGGGGTAAGAGTAACATCATTAAATGAAACTGTAGGGCAGTCAGTAGGTTTACGACGAAGGGTAAAGGTGATTTGATGGGATTTGTTGGAATTTATCTTAATCCTTTAATTACGACACCAATCTTCGAGGGCTGTGATATGAGATTGGAGATTTTGGGATAAAATTAATGGGTTATTATTAACAGCGATTACACATGCATCATCGGCATACATGGTGAGGATAGTGTTAGGATTGGCTGGAATGTCAGCTGTATAGACGGTGTAGAGGATGGGACCAAGGATACTAACTTGAGGAACACCAGCGGACTGAGAATAGAGGGATGAATAGGAACCATTGTGGTTTACTTGGAAAAATCTATCAATGAGAAAGGAACGAATGATGAGAAAGTATGTAGGAGGTAGGAATTTATGGAGTTTGTAAAGCAGTTCCGGGTGCCAGACTCGATCAAAAGCCTGTTCTACATCGATAAAGACTCCCGCGCAAATTTATTTCTAGGTTGACAATTGTAATGATTTATTTTTAAAAACATTTGACAAACATCTATGGGTTATTATTATTACTTAGGAAGTATTTTATAATTATTTTTTCGTCAATATTGTTGAAACTAAAATATAATTTTAATACTACTAATTTTACTATATTACTAATTTTAATACTAAAGAGCTTAAACTTAGTTAAAAGATGACTTCAAATGCAAATATGTATGTATCTTATAAATATTATAATTGTCTTAACAGAAGAAATCAAAACGTTTTACGCTAAGATACGTTTGTTACGTGAAACCTTAAAACGTTCCCACTACGACTTTTGAACAACCCTTACATGGTGAAAAGATTGTATTAATGATTTAATATTTAATAGCAAAAATAAAAAAAGGGACAAAAGTCCATATTTGGATTTTAATATAAGATTTTAACACAAATAGTAAATAATAACTAACTATTAATTTATAATATTATTAATTATTATTGTTATTAGTTAATAATTGATATTTCTTAAATTTTTTAACGGATGACACTATGTATCTGGTTAAACCAAGACTATGATTTTCTGAATTGTCAAGTAGAAATACATCTGAAACTAGTTTAAAAAAATATACTTCTTCCATTAAAATAAGATATAATTCTTTTAAAAAATATTATTCTTCCACTAAAATAAGATATACCTCTTTTTAAAAAAATATACTTCTTTTTGAAAAAATAGATTTTTCTGATTTATGTGCTGATTTTCCGGAGTGACAAATCATAGTTGAATAGTAGACAATTGTCGCACTACTCTACTGAAGAGGAATTTTGTTTGATTTATTCTTGCAATAGATTTATATTATTAAAAGGAGTAATTAATTCATCTATCTTCCAGACGAAAAATGTTTTGTTTTAATATTCAGTTTTTAATCTATTATCGACGATGAGCCAGTGTAGGTTGTTTAATTGTTCAAAAAGAACTTTAGCCACTTTTACATAAACTTAAAATATCTTATCCTATCTTCTATTTTAGCAGCTCGGGTTATGAAACGCCTCGCCTCTTTTCAAAGTTCAATTCTTTGATTTTTTTTTAGCCAATAGTTTGCTAAAAATATATCCAGTTGAATAACTTACGGATTAAACTTGAATCAAAGTTGTGTTTAGTTAAATATAATAATAATCATTGCTATGTTGATTACTTATTTTTACCACAGTTAAATTATTTTTATTATGAGACAAGGACATTAAAATGTTACCTGGCTTATAATTTTACCGAAAATTCATTTGTGAGAATTTTTATGAAAAAATATAAGAGACATTAGAAATTTAAATATTAAAATTATCTTTTTATTATTATGATAACCAATTATAATACTGATACTGTTAATTTTTATTTTTAGGCAGCAATGGTTCGATGTGCTTCTGGTTCTTAAATAAAAGTCGGAATCTGGAATTTGGAAATATAATTTTCAATAAGATTAAGGTAAGTTAATGTAAAAAACTTATCGATCATGTCGTATATATTTTCACTTAATATATTTATATATTGTTTATTAATATTGATAGAAATAAGTAAAAAATATCTCATTATATTTCCCTTACCATCTGGGGGACCGAGAAGAGACGTGAAAAATAAAATATAAAAGTGCTAAATCTAGGGCCTTGGTGCATACTTCATCAGCGGAGTAATGCCGTATTGTCGCTTCACTCTATTCTAGCAGCTCGGGTTCTGAAACGCCTCGCCTCTGAATAAGGTTCCTTTCTTTTACTTTTTTTTTTCATTCTCTTTTTTTTTCCTTTTCATTTTAATCAAGGAGGAACCTTTGATTCAGACAAAGGAAACTCCGTCGGGATGCCGTCGGACTAATCCCAATGAAAAAAACTTTTCTTTTGACTTTCGTAATAATGAGGATTTGAGCTGAGATTAGAAAATTATGAATGGTTAAATGCTTAGCTGTGACAAAGGTCTCGTCTAGTGTGATAGATTTTTTCTTACGACTGTATCAGGTTCTGCAATTGCTATCGTTAATAGAAATTTTAATTTATTTAAAAACAAATTTGATCCTTTTTTTCTCAACTTTATTCTTTTTAAAACTTTCCAACATTTGCAAATGTAAATAAAAGAAAGAAGAGTAGTGGTTAGTAAAAGTTTTAAGAAAGAATTTTATAAAAGTAGTTATAGATGGGACAAAGGCAATTAACAGGCATTTTAAACATTTTTAAAGAAGAAAATTACAACAAAATAAAGGTATCCTTGAAAATGACCTGAGAATAGAAACGTTGGAAAGTTTTAAAAAGAATAAAGTTGAGAAAAAAAGGATCAAAATTGTTTTTAAATAAACTAAACCACTCTCAAACAAGAATATATTAATAGAAATTTTAATTATTTTATTGCGAATAATTTTTTTTATATCAAGTATTAAAATTAATGTTCAAAGTGCCTATGCATTTCAAATTAATGAAAAATAGGTCTGCAATTTTGATCTAGGAACAGAAAAGAATAAAGAAGAAGAACAAAAACCTTGGCTAATATTACTTGCTTCCTTCATAAACTATTATACCCCATATAGTATATTTAGAACGATTTATTAAAATCCTTAAAAAAATTAGTGTGTTATGATCAAAATTTATCAGGGTTCTGTTTCGTAATGAAAGCTAATAGTATTAGTTCATAAATGATATTTTTTGTGTATATTTATTGTTTATCCTGATAAATTTTGACTATTTTGCAGATTAATAGAGCTAAGAAGTACAATGAGACTAATTAAGTCAGGAACTGCCGTAAAATATTTTTTTCTTTTTAAAGAGATAAATGGAAAAATTAAAATTATATTAAGAATAGAAAGCTAAAATGAAGTAAAAAACATAAAATTTTGTATTTTTTGTTGACAACAAGAACCTGATTTTCGTTTTATAAAAAGTTACTTTCCTCCTTCATAAACTATTATACCCCATATAGTATATTTAAAACAATTTATTAAACTTCAAGAAACAATTAGTGAGTTATGATCAAAATTTAATTAAAATTTTATTCCATGATTATGTTTCATAATGAAAGCTAAAGGTATTAGTTAATAAATAATACTTTTTATGTATATTACAATTTTTATTCTGTTAAGTTTTGACTATTTTTCAGATTAGTAGGGCTCAGAAATACAAAATACATTAATTAAGTCAAGAACTGCAGTTAAGTGATTTTATCCTTTTTAAGAGATACTGAATAACTGCTAAATGATCAATGGAAATATCAGAGTTATATTTAGAATGGAAAACTAAAATGAGGAAAAAAAAAAAATGTTGTATTTTATATTGACAACAAGGATCTGATTTTCGTTTTATGCCAAGTATTTGGCAAAACAATAATAACATTAGACTATTCTGATTTCCTCCTAACCGATATTTTAAGTAACTAACAAAAAAGAGCAAAAACGAGTTATTAAAACTTTTGTTTTGTAATGACATAGTTGGAATAACTACATTGATTAAAGAAAAAAGAAAAATATCTCGGTTACTTACCTCCTTCATAAACTATTATAACCCATATAGCATATTTCAAACAATTTGTTTAAATTCTCAAAACAATTAGTGAGTTGTGATCAAAATTTTATTAAAATCTCATTCCAGAGCCCTATTTCATAATGAAAGCTACTAGTATTAGTTCATAAATACAATTATACAAACTACTAAGAACAAATACTAATACTTTTTAATTCATGATGGGGAAGAATATTAATTATATTATAAGAGTTACAAAGAATAAAATTACAAGATAGCATTGTACTAATTAGTGAAATTGTATCAAGGGAAAAATGCAAGATTTATAGTATTGGTTTTTCCTAAATTATGAAAAAGTGGCCTGGCCGTAGGTTAAAATTTCAATTTACAATGATACTATTGGAAGATTATTAGTTAAACGTACCTAATTAATGAAGGAACAAAAAAAATTATTCAAGATAGTATAAAAAGTATTTATTATACACCAATGTTTTTGAAGCTCTGGTGACCATCAAAGGGCTATTTTTGGGTTCTGGTGACCATCAGAGGGATATTTTGGGGATCTGTGACCATCAAAGGGATATTTTTGGGTTCTGTGACCATCAAAGGGATATTTTTGGGCTCTGCGACCATCAATGGGATATTTTTGGGCTCTGCGACCATTAAAGGGATATTTTAGGGCTCTGTGACCATCAATGGGATATTTTTTGGTAGTTATCAATCTTCTATACAGTATTCGAGGGAATACAAGCTCAGTTTCAATTTGGAAGGAAATACTTTAAGAATTTGTATTTTGCTTCCTCACTATTTCTTTTTTCTTTCTTTCTGTAGCCCCTATTTAATTTTTTGAAAATTATATTTCCTGGGAATTTTATTTTTCCTGCAGATTTGCAATTATATTCGGCACATAAGTACTGTAAGACTCTTAAAAAAAGAATGATTTGTTTTAATAATAAAATCTAACGAAAAAGTAGCTTTTGAAATATGCGCGTTCCAAGAAATTGTATTTGCGTATAATTTAACAAAAGTAGAATATCTTACTTGATTAAATTGATAATAGGTTATTTTTGCACTAATTCCAAATCTTCCTCCATATTTGGGCCAAATCGGTGAAGGAGTTTTCGAAATACAAAAAATAGTGAAATTAGAGGATGGGATTTAAATTGAACCATTCATGTACTACCCGCAAATTTCTTTCTTTCATCAAACTTCTATTCACTAATGTATTCAGCCGCGTACATGGATTTGCTTAGGAACGGCCAGACAGACTGATCAACGCGGAACCAAATTTGTCACTTAATAACTAAAACGTGAAATGCGATAGAAATTTCTCACTTACTGCATGAATACAAAGTTTCTCTATTTTGGCAGTGAGAAAGTAAACATTTAAAAAAAAAAACAACTAAAAAACTTTTTATGAACTATGTTTCATGAATCTCATCAATTCAATTTCTAATTTTATATTTTTAGCAATATTGTATATATTATAATTTTTATCCTGATATCTTTTGACTATTTTTCAGATTATTAGAACTCAGCTATACAATGATCCTAATTGAGCAAGGAACTGCAATAAAGTACTTATGTCATTTTAATGAGATACTGAATAATTTTCCAATGATAAATGTAAAGATATCGGTTATAATCAGAATGGAAAACTGAAATGAGGTAAAAAAAAAAATATTTAGCATTTTTTATTGACAATGAAAACCTGATTTTCGTCCGATACATTGTATTAGGCAAAAAAATAATAATAATAAAAAACAAATATAATAACAATGGGCTATTATGATTTCAACATAACCGTTATTTGAAGTAATTAATCGAAAAGAACAAAAACGAACAATTGAAAGATTAAAACTTTTCTATTTTTGAATTATTGAAAGTTTGTTTTTTTTGTTTTACACACTTATACAATTAGTACAATAATATTTATAAAAATTGCTGCTCTCCTAAACATGAGAAAATCAGGATTCTTTCTGTTTCTTATCAGAATATAACTTTTATCCTCTATAAATGTTTTTACGAAATCATGCCGGTGCGTTATAGGCAATTAGGAACTTTATTTGTTTTTATTAACTAACATTGTTTTATGCAATCTCATTAAATAATTTTGGATCATAGAGAAAAGTTTTTTTTTTTTCATTTATTCAATAAGTTAGTAAATATGTCCCATATTTTTTTGTTGACTAATGCCTGTGAGCTTTAAATGATAGTTAGTTATTTTTAAATACCTAATTTTTTTTTTTTTTATCATGAGGCGCTAATTTTTTTATAAAACTTATTTTCGACATTTTTTTTTTCGACAAGTTTCAAATCGTATTTTTTTTTTATTAGTATGCCCTAAATTTGCCTGATATCTATAAGGCAACTATTTATTATTTGGATGGTCAATGGATAAAAGTGTTTAAGAGTGTTCATAATTTTTTTAATCTTTATTAGTTCACTTATACATTTCGAAAATTCGACTTTAAAGCTGATCATTTCCGTGATAATGAGCCCTATAATGTTTAGCTATAGCCATAGCCCAGATTTTCATGCAGACACGTCTTCCCTCCACTAAAAAAAAAAAAAAAAATATATATAATATTCAATAATAACTCGTATAAAATGTACTGAAATAAATCTACAAATATGGAGTAACATATTAAAATATATGTGCTATAAATGAAAAATTTCATAAATTCAATTATGAAAATAATAAAAACATTGTGCAGTGAATAAACTTGTTACATACATAACATGTTTAAAACAAAAAAAGAAATACTTTTTAAAAAGAATCGGCAATAATTTTAATAAAAATCGATTAATAATTTACAATATTAAAAAAAATGATGAAATGCAAATTAATATGACTATAATTAAAACAATTAACAAACTAAGTACGAAAATGTTTTTAAAATATACATGTTAATAGATTAATACAATGCGGAATACTTTTTAAAATTTAAAACTTAAAAGTCTCTATTAACTCACTATCAGTAATAAAAGACAGTTCAGGATGATTGTATTTCAAAAATTAATTAACAGCATAAAGAAAATAAATATATCTCAAAATGAATTAGTCAGTGACATGCATAACGATTAATTGACAGATTCATTTATAAATTTGTTAATACGGGACATGATGTTCTGTCGAAAATGTATTAATGTACAAAGTATTAATGATTATAAAAAAAAATTTATATAACGTTTTTTTTTGTTTTGTTTTTTCGGCCGACTCCCATAAGAGTCCTATACTGTCAAACCATGGTTGGGGGTCAAAGTTTTTCATTTTGTGGGACCGACAATCAATGAAAAAAGTCAAGGCACCGGGCCGGATATTACGTTATAGGAACAAATTTATATAACGTTATAGGAACAAATCTATTTATATTCACTTAAAATTATCGCATTATTACCAACGTCGCTATGAACAACTGATTCATTTCTATTTAAACCGATATTTTACAGAATAGGACGAACCGAATTTATCATAGAAATCTAATCCATTATTTATTTATTTTTTATTTGTTTATGTGTCTCCTACTTGCTGCCACGCGAGTTACACTGTCTTACAGTTGATTTTACAATTCAAAACTTTCCCTTAACAAATTTTTTCCCTGAAATTGTACTTGACAAAAACTAAAATGGTTATGCAATAAAGAAATAAATGCATTTCTTAGCATCGTAGTATTTATTATTTCATGATAAAAAATAGGGGAAAATATTCCAAGATGTTAATTATTGATGGTTGCGTTATATAGTTTATTTGTTACTGTTTTGTTCATCGAAATTATAATCTGGAATTTTATATCAAATGTTGAATTTAAAATTTTAGTTATCTATATTCCTTTTTTGATTAATTTAAATATTCGAAATATACAATCATAGGCATTAATCATCAAATATGTAAACTACGATTTGGCTAATTACACCTAAGCTCATTGATTAATAAAAATTGTTGATCAGCTGTTTAAAAAATGAATGCAAAAAAAGTATACAATTGCATTAACATCCAGGTTCTTCTTATAAAATACTGGTTTATAGTTGAAGAAAAAAATATAAAAGATTAGTTTTTCTTTTAGTCTTCAGAAATTTCTTTTCTCCTATTTTATATTTTAATAGATATAATATTGGACTTAATATTTGTAGGATTTGTAACTAAAAAGGAATATTTAATTTATTCAAATAAAAAATTAGTTTTTCTTCTACACTTATTTTCTTATTTTTTATTTTATTTTATTTTCTTTATACAGGCTTTTTTCTTATTTTAATGAACTATTATTTATTTTTCAGAATCCTTGTTGATCTCGGGTGTTGGATAGGACTGGTTTTAATTTTCTTCATCCACTTGAATATGCAATTCCTTCGAATTGGGATTTGAATCCTCTATGGACAGCGCCCGTGTATTCTTTAAGTATTATAATAATTCATATATATGCTTTATATTTAAATTATTTATACATGATTACATATTTTTTTAAAGTATTAAAACTAGGGAGATACTGATTAACGGCTGACCAGCCCCCATTTTAAAAATTTTACAACTGTATAGCAAAATGTCAGTTAAACTCAGTTTTTTGAAACCCATTTTTATTATTCCACCTTATATGTAAAATAAAGAATGACACCATGATCATATGTAAAATAAGATATTAGATGGTGATCACAAAAAACATTTTTATATAATGGAGATAATCTCTCTAGTAGGATGGCATTGAGCAATGGGTTCGCCCACTGATAAAAGTACTAAGATGGACTCTGGAGGTTGCTATGGTCACACGGCCATATTTGATCCGAAGAGAGGAATGATAAAAAAGGCGCGGGGGTGGACGCCGCCATTTTTCTGCACCGCCTCCAGGTCACCATGACAACCGCCCCCACTCACTGCCGAGCTTCCAGTGTGTGCCTCCAATCTCTGGCCCAAATTAACATCCATTGACGAGAGCCTTGTTGACTCGGAGGATAAATAGAAAAAAAATTATGCAACGCTATAAAGGGGAGTTTTTCCCTCCCTACCTGCCCTTGGAGAAGGGAGCTATTCCATATTCCAACGCCTCCTTCATCTGGCATTTGCATATTGTGTTCGTTCAGAAAGTCCCCTATTTCAAAAGCAAGAGGGTATAACCTTCCAATTAACTATTTAGAAATGGTTTCAAAAGAATCAAGGAGTTTTGATTCTTTCCTTTCCTAATTGGAATGGAGTGGTTCATTATTCAAAGAACCACTAGTTAAGCAGATAGATAAAGAAATTTATTTACAATACACCTCAATTTGTTTAATCCTTAATTTTTTCTACTCCTTAACGAATGCGATTCAGATCCTGCCTCAGCACGCTATATTTCTTCCTAGAAAACCATTTTGTAAGAACAGGCAAATGCGGTCTGGCAAGCACTTCCTGGACCAATTAAAAAAAATAAACAAATATAGAGTAGGCGTTTATTATCATTTTTCAGGTGATAATTAGACTCATGGATTGCAGTACTTAAAGCATTTTGCCCATTAATTTCGAAGTTATGGAATTAAACAACTTTACTGAGTAGATAATAATTTATTAAAATCTGAGGAGTCGGGACACCACTTTCCTCCTTCTCCTCTTTCCACTCTCCCAAGATACGAAAACCCGCGAAATTTCTGAGCCTACTTTAAACTGCGAAAACTGTTCTAAAATATTTTACACAATGAATCCCTAAAGTCTAAAAGTTTAAAAAATCTAGTATCTCTAAAATTAAAAAATTGCAACTCTATAAATACTGTGTTGTGTTTGAATAAAAAGAAAATATTTTGTCAAGTGTCAACATTCACAACAGATAAGTTAAAAGACGAATTCAAAAGGGTTGGGAAAATTATAATATTTCATTGAAACTGTAGGTAGGAAAATTTTAATATTTCATTTTATTTATGTTTTAGAAAGTTCAAATATTTCATTTTATTAGTGATTAGAAAAATTAAAATATTTAATTTTATCAATATTTCGGGGAAATTATAATATTAAATTTTATCCATATTTTGGAAAACTAAATTATTGGATTTCAATAATATATAGGAAGATGGTCAGGGTTGCGGTCACAAGTGAAACGAAAATAGTTGTAAACTATTTTCGTTTCACTTGTGACCGCAACCCTGACCATCTTCCTATATATCAATTTTTACGGTCAACTATTTATACATATATAAGATTTCAATAATAGTTTAGACAATTAATTTTTTTTCCTGTAGTTAGGAAATTTAAAATATTTCATTTTGTCTTAAGTTGGGAAAATGATAATACTTCATTACATCTATAGTTGGGAGAATTACGTTATCTTGATTTAATTGAGAGTTCCAGTAAAAAATTTGTAGGAAACTTAAGATACTGCCACTATTCCACTGAAGATGGAACCCGCCCTGAATTGAAGAAAGAAATTGAATAATAATAAATGATGAAATCAAAATCAGTGGGTAATACATCTTTGCTACCAAATCCCGTTTGCTCAAAAGATATAGTAGGAGCGGAAATAAAAAAAACAGGAAATAAAAAACTTTGCGTCAATGGCATATTAATATTGGTATGTAAAATTTTATTTTCAATGCGACTGAATCAATTATATTTTGATTCAAAATATTCCAAATATTTTTTTTAAGGTGGCGCTATAATTCGGTTACAAGTCTTGTCTTCCTCCAGGGAGTTCCACCAATCTCCACGGTCTTGTACCATTGCCATCCTCTTCTGAGTACTCCTATGATATTTTTGGCCTCTTCTGCCTCAACATTCAACCACCACAGCTTTGGTCTCTCTTTCTTCTTCCTTTGCTCCAATCTAGAAAATTAAAAATTTTAGGATATAGTTCATAGTAGCTATATAGCTGTATTTTAAATTTTTATCTATCATTGCTATAAGATTCTTTCACAAAACATCAACAACAATCATAAATATTATTTTCTATCAATTATTACTTAATATTTCATAAAACTGTTTAAAAGACTCCAAAGATTTTTAAACTAATTAATTTACTAAAGAAGCATACATAAATGCTGAAAAAAACAACAACAACAAACTATTAGGTACAGACATTGAACCAGCCAAATTATTTTATTTAAATAAAATGTGACCGATGTTATGGAATAATGAAACAATGTTTAATTTTAGTTTGTAAATGACCAAAACAAAAACAATTTAAATTGATAAATATTCATCTATAAAAATATTATGAAGAAAGGAAATGATATCATAATAAAAGATTACATACAAGATAAATAATTTTGGTAATCTCTTAAATAATTTTAGGTGATAATAGATAAAAATAATATAATTTTTGCTTGTTTTTTTAAATAAATCTTATACAGAAATATATATAGCAACAATGTATGACATTTGTATTATAATATTTTTAATGTCTTAAGTCGATCTAGATAGGTAATAAGCTTTTGTGCTTCTGATATTAAGTGTATATAATACCTTGGCTTGAAACATCATTTAGATTGTTTTGAAAAGGATTTTTTTTTTTTAATTTTTGTATTGTATTAGTTAATAAATTGCGCAATTTTCTTTTTAGTGACGGATTGACCCGTTCAAAAAATCGTTCAAAAAGCACCAATAAAATAGATGGAGTATGAAGATTTAGTACATTTCTTTGATTCTAAAAAGAATAAATTTAGTTTGTAGTAAAGAAATGTTAAAAATTAATAAATAAATCAGTAAAAATAACAAATAAAATTATCATTTGTTTCACCTTAATTTATAATTTTCGGGATAATTTGTTTGAAAAATCCATTTCTTTAAATACTTCTATTAAATAAATGTAAAGTTCCTTTATGTTTATTTGGATTACTTCGCTATGAGGAAATTGAAAAATTATAAAACGACAAAAAGAATTTTAAAATCAGGTGTGTCAGTTCAATAATGTAAAATAAAACCTGGAAATATGTTATTACTTATTTTTATTTTCTTCCTAATCATTTCTTTTATTCATCTGAATTTTATCTTCATTGTAGCCATGAGTCAACCCTGTGGGTTATGGAGCCTTCCGGGGTCCATCCAGCCTCATAAATTGGGTACCGTTAATTCGGTAAAAATCTGGCAGTTAAACCTGATTCTAACCAAATCCCCTCCTTGCACAACCGTTGGTCTAGTAACAGTATTTCCTTAGAAAGACCTAAACCCCTGAACCTTGATGGATTGTAGAGGTACAGATCACTACTCAGAGAAGTTATTATTTATCATACCTAAAATATAGGTTACAAATACAACTTAAAGAGGTCAATTTTCCAAAACTTTTCATCCAGAGAGTAAATTTCAAAGAAAATTAGAGCCTCCCTTCTTCCCCCCCCCTCTCCCCTCCGGAACACTAAGTTAGGTAATTTGGTCAAAATGATTGGGTTAATTTACAATGTTACAATTTTATTAACAAATTATTTTAAACACATACCTTAAAGTTCATTTATTACGGATTACTTTCATCGTGTTGCTTCAAGTTAATATAAGATAAATATCTTCTCCTTCTTCTTTAACCAAAGCACATATCTTACGGTGTCGGGGCAGCTTCGATTCATTTCTCAAGTACCTCTCTATCCGTTGCCAACTTCTTGATTTCACCAAGAGTGATTCCTCTGTTTCTTGCCAGATCCGATACTAGCTCTTTTCACTTATTCCTAGCGAGTTTGTTTTCCCTCAGTCTTTGGCTCCCAAATACTTTTTGGGAGTTTATTGATCGGCATACGTTGCACATGGCCGAACCACGCTAATTCCTTTCTATATGTATATTCTGTAAGCGGTTCCTGCCCTGTTTTTTCTCTAATTCTTATATTTCTCATTCGGTAAAAGTTTTACTTACTTTTCTTATTGTAGTTTTACCGAGAGCTTTTCTCAAATATTTTATTTCTGTGGCTTGTGTACGGCTTTTGAATTCTTTGACATTAGGCCAATTTTCAGATGTATAGGTATAAATGGGGGTATTAGCTAAAATTCAAAGGGTAATAACTAATTAGTCTTATATATTATAAAGAACAAATTAACGGTTTTAACGCTAAAACTAATTCTAGCTAATTAACTCATCTTCAAACCTTTTCACCTTCTTACAGACGTTTTCCTTATCCATAACTTCATTTGTTATTCGGCTTAGCTTACGAAATTCCTTATCAACATATCATCTATCTTACGTTCTATTTTTATAACGTTATCGTCTGTATTTTTTAATATCTTTAATGTGTGCTTTCCATAGCTCGAAACGTCATTTGTAATAAAGATTTTAAGAAGTAAAAAAGGGTTAATTTTCCTATACATGATATAATTTATATAATAGATTGTATTCTTAGAGCATTTCCTATCAGTAGCTAATGTTCCTCAATAAGGAAAAATAAGACAAAGTTCAGAAAGCTGTCCTTATGGGCATCAAGATTCCATCCGTGCCGGCATCTAGCTTCGTCGCAGGGTTGCACAATTATATTGTCATTTGTAATGCTTATTCGGTATTTTTTATAAAAGTTAAGTTTTCATATCCATAAGTGTTGTTTTAAAAACGTATTCATGGGAAATATGAACACTTTTTGGTAGTGAAACATTAAAATGGAGAAGACGTTCCATCATAATTCCATCAGAAATTTGTCATTTCCTTCATCGCCGTGTTGACAAAAGACGTCCCCCCTCACTGCCTCTCTGATCAAAAATCAGGGAGCGAGTAATTCGAGGAGGGCAAAAAGATGGCGACCACGTCCCTAATTGCGTTACTTCTTAATACAGCCTGACTCATTTCACTTAACAAGGCGGGCCGGGGGATCCAAAATTAATTCTTCAACGACGAGGGGAGGCGAGATTCTTTCCTCTATCTTCCTCCCCCCCCTTCCGGGCCCCCTCACAAATCTTACTTTTATATCCGCTCTTAGTCACGTTTTCGACCCGATCGGCCTGTGCGGTTATCGCAGATTTAGGGTGGCTGCCTCCCCTCTGTATATCGTGAGGCTTCATTTCCATCTTGATAATATACTGACAAAATTAATATTTTTTTTTTTTTCAATTTTTGATGAACCGAGAATACCAAATTTATCAACACTATTATTCAGAAAAGAAAATAGTCGTATCCCATTAATGCAGTTGATGATATTTTATGCTTCCCTGTTCTTCAGATCACATCCTACCTTCAAAAATCAGTGTCAACTTTACACAAAGGTCCCACCAACTTCCTAACTTCTATGATAGGTTTACTAATAGATCAAGCTTGGATAGCAAAATTTTGGATATCTTTTTAACCAATAAAATAGCCAGTTACAGATTTGTTTAACTGCAAGAGTGTTTGCTTTTAGAAGTTGCCGCACTCTTAGTGTAATGAAATAAGGAGTATAGTAAAATAGGTTTTATTTAACTGAATTAAACATGACAACCATGATCACAACCTTAACTTAAGGTAACATAAGATTTAACTACAAGTGGTATATAAATAAAAGTGGCACATGAATATCAATGGTACATGAATATCAATTATACATGAATATATTTATTGTATATAAATATTAGTATACTAACTCTTTATAAAGCAAATAAACAATAGCCCCTCAGTAGTTGCCCTGACCATATTTACTCCATTGAGCCTACTGTGATCCATCAATTAAAGGGAATCAACAATGAACTGAGAGATAGGGTTGCTTCAAGCAGAGTTGGGCAAATATTAGCAACAGATGAAACTACTGCTAAAATTGTCATGGGTGTGATTATGTGATTATTTATTAATTGTTCATTCATGAATAAAAGTCGTACTCATGCCAATTTTAGCTGTAGTTTAATCGATAGCAAATATTTTCCCATCTCTGCCTTCAAGAAAGATTGAGCTGTTTATCATAGATGTTAGTAGAAACTTAGGCACTTAAATAGACAGAATTTTATAAAGTAATCCATGATTTTGCTAATGGAAAATCAAGCACCTCTTGTAAATGTTTAATTTATTTTCTAACGTTTGTTACATTTTTTAATAAAAAATAAATTAATGATTTAAACTGGCTAGTTATTCAGGAAATAATTTGAAAGGCTCCATCTATAATCTGGAGTAACTCCCTATCTTAAGTGAGTGTCAAAGGCTTCCACTTGGTTAAAGATGGTCTTGCACATCTGCACAGACACACTGACACCGAGGACATTTTCAGTAAATACTCTAGGGAAACCTTATCTAGGAAGAAACAGCAGGTCTAAAATGCGATCCTCCACTAAAGATAAAGTTCAGAAATGCCTAGTCTCCGATGAACCTGTTTCAGAGTTAGCTACATTAAGCAGGAATATTTTACAGTTTCCTTCAGGAAATTGTGAGTCAAGTGGTATGACACTGCCACTAGTGTCCACTGGACAATAAGAAAGGCTACTTGTTAGAGTTTGGACTTGGTCATGGCTATTTTTCCTCTCACATGATTATGAAAACAGAGACTGAGAGATGCTAAAAGGATGAAACCTAAGTTAGAAATGATCAAGGCTTTAATAAAGGCATTTATTCTAGTAAAGTAGATAAGTAAATACATAAAGGTTAAGTGATCATCAAGACAGAATTGTCTAATCATGAAAATTCCTTTCCTCTCTGGAAATAAAAAATATGTGAACTACACACACTCTCTCTCTCTCTATAGAATCACAACACCTATAAATCTTAAAATTTTTACTTTCACTTGCACATATTTGAAATATATAGTTATAATTAGTAATAGGACTAGTTATATTATATATTATTAGTTACATGATTGCTACTCAGTATTTATCAACGAAAGAAGGTTTAAATGCTTTCCTGGATTGATTTCAATTCCATCTTCAGCCCGATTTTACTTTTTGTTTACTCCTTACATAAAATTCTCATTTTTCACTTCATTTTTTAAATTCATATGGTAATGATTCATTTAAGCCACTATGATATATAAATAATATTTTATCATTTATGGAAAAGGAGAATCTATATCCTTTCCAGTTTTGGTACAACAAAATGAAACATTAAACAAATATGAATGATACAATAACGATTAATTGATTATAAAATTACTTTCAAATTATATAGAAGTCATTGTATTAATGATTATTCATTGTTAGATTGGTCATACAAAACCTCCAAAGCTTAACATTGAAGTTCTTTAGACCAATCAGTAACCAATGAACTATGAAGTATTTAATAATGGTAATGTGATAAAAAGTTTCTTTCTGAAATTTAAATGAAGGTTTTATTAAGATGAGATTAACAAGCTTTTTTATTGGAAGAATTGTGCAGAAGCCAAAGAGCATATTTTTATTTATCACACCCATAAACTTAAATACTTTCATCCTTAATTAATATTATTCAAAACATTATTAAAATTTCGAATCATAATTTAATTCATTAAACTATGATAATTGAATTGAAAAGAATAATATTTTAATGATGTATAAGAATAGTTCATGTTTTAAGTGGGATGTCATCTGTTTAAAATTCGTTTTTGTATGGGAGGCAGCTTGTATACAAAGTTCATTTGTATTATTCACCTCTTTTTTCACATTGGCTGCAAGACTATCGAAGATGTGTTCAATTTCAATTATTTTGTTTTTTATTATCATTCAAAAATTAGGCAACTAATAAATATAAATTTGCAAATCTCTTATTGCTACTTATTTGATCCCATTATTAATCTAATAATGCACCAGTAAATTAAAAAAAATTAATCATATTTACATTGGAATTGAAGACTACATGAATGTTGAGTGACAGTGTAGTAATTGGATGGATAGTATCATTTAAGCAGATCCATGGACTTATAAGAAAAGATAAAAAACATTTAGTTGTCACTTTGCATACAATTTTTTGTTTGCTTACATTTATTATCATTATTCATTCATATTATTATTTTGAATTAATTTATTTTCTTACTTCTATTAATTTATTTTCACCCTTCTATTTTATTTCACTCTTCTACTGCATGATAACAGGTATTAAAACTTTTAAAGGGTCCATATAAGCATAAAGTCAAACAAATTGTTATATCTGGTACTCGTTAGCTCAGTGTTTTCTTTTCCTTTCCATAACCTTTCATTGCTTTTCTCTGCAGCATCTTCTTTGTTTTGATTTATTTTATATCATATTTAATTTAGTAGAAATTTTGCTCAGTAATTTATTATTGCATTTTCCTTTAACAATTTATTTGGTTATGTATGTACCTGTGTCATAAAAGGGCATACCTAAGATCAAAACTGGGGGTAGGGGGAAGCCATAGCTAATCAGGTTTTGACATTTCAACACGGAAAGGCAAATGAAACCAACATTTTTTGAACATTATGACCATGCCACTGAAGTGTGTACCCAGGATCAAAACTAGAGGGGCGGGGAAGCCATAGTCAATCAGGTTGTGACATTTCTGTATGGAAAAGGAGAATTGAATCAAACTTTTAAGAAAATTATATAATATATTACAACTAGTATTTGCTAGAAAAAAATCAATTTTGAAAATTTTTCAATTCTAGGGGGGCAGCTGCCCACTCCTACCTCCCACTGGGTACACCCATGTTCTCATTAAAAAAAAATTTGTAAGTATATATATTTTTTTCAGCAGATTAAATTAATTGGTTATTATAGAAATGTGGATGATAGCTCTATACAATTGCATTATGCTATTTTTGCACCTTCAATTGTTATAAATACTGTTCATAGTGTGGATACTTTTTATTTTAGCAACTAATAACATATCTGAACATTTTTATAGTAGCTAGATAAAGTATCTTAAGCTTGCTTTGTAAGTTAGTATCATGTATTCTTGAGGATTGGATAATATTTTTTATTTGTTTTTTTTTAGGTTATTTAATTTTCAAAGTAAATTTAGTGTACAGGCTGTAATCCAATATATGACTGGAATCCATTTAATTAATTAATTTTTTTATTTTAATGGTTTAATTAATAAAATATATTAGTTGAGATATAATTGTATGCAAGTACCAGTA
Source organism: Halyomorpha halys (assembly GCF_000696795.3). Lineage (NCBI taxonomy): Eukaryota > Metazoa > Arthropoda > Insecta > Hemiptera > Pentatomidae > Halyomorpha > Halyomorpha halys. The sequence continues at coordinate 491,376 of NW_027109924.1, forward strand.
ATTATTTTATAACTTCAATGCATTTCCAACTCTATTTCATTTTTCTTAAAAAAAGAAAGGGTTCGATGAGTCAGATGTGGTTCATTTTAAATAACTTTCAATTTTTCCAAATTAAATGTATTATTTTCAGCACAATTTGAAATATTTTCTATTTAGCATGAAATTTTTTGAATATATCACACTTCTAGCATATTTTATTAAAATTTTAATTTAAACACATTGCATTCTGCTTAAAATCCTTTCGAATAACTCAGAAGTTAATAAATCAATATAAAAATAAATTAATCTCAAAATTTAATTTCTGCTGTAGATTGTGATAAACAAACATGAATTTTGATCAATTCAGTATTTGATAATTAAGAATATTTTAGACTTTAAAAATTAGATATTTGCCTTTTCTTATAAATATATTATACTATAGTATTAATAAATGAAGTTGAAATATCTTGCTCAATCCACTCCTTGTTAGATTTCTGCTTTGTACAATAAAAAGACTTGAAAGAATAAAAATTAAATGGAAATGATTATTTTGTAAAAAAGGAGTTATAAAGAATTTCCAAGTAAAACTGTTGAAACTATCAACAGTTAGTGTTGAAGAAATGTCTTTTGATGCTCTGACTTTTTTCTCCCTCTCAACCATTTTTTGTTTGTTTTTTTAATGATTTGTGTTACTCCACAGCCTCTCCAAATCAACCCAGTGTTGAAAATTTGAATGTGAATTGAGTTGGTGTTAGAGAAGTACCTTTTAGGGGTTTTTAAGAAGTAATTAAACAGTTAAATAACTTTTGAACTGTTTGCCACTAAAAAAAATGATATGGAAATATGACCTTAGTGATGAAGCTACTCATGCATTTTTTTTAAAAATCATAGTGGATTCATAGATTTTTTACCTGAAAAAAAAAATAAAAATAAAGAATTATAATGTTTCCTTAATATACCATAATTTATCATAAACATGTCCTATCAGCTTGTTCACTGTTAAAACTATTATCATCGCTATTATTCACTTAATGATGATTTGATGGAAATAAATGAATTAGCTGTTCACCTTAATTGCAATATTTTTCAGTTATCTTTCTTTCATTTTGATACTTTTCCAAAAAAACAAACAAATTTCCAGTTCAGTCCTGTTGAGTATTTGCTTTCAACCTTTGTCTGTTCTTTATTTATTTTTTCATGTTTTTTTTTTGTAATATGTATATTTTTGAGTAGTTAATAAAAGTTTTGTCCAAATTTTAGTAATATTTATAAAATGTGTAGATATATTAGATTATACTGTTAAATATTCACAAATAATTCTCCATGGTATTACACTACCTTTTACCAATGTTTGCCATCTTGTCAATCCTAGATTCAAGAAAAATTTAATTTTAGAAATCTATTATTAGCCACTGTTCTTCCTCATGTGTTTAAAATTCTTTCCACTTTCAAAATAATCTAGTGATCCATCCGATTGTGGTCATCAGATGGGGCCAAATGTGATGAATGTGGGCGATGAGGGAGGATTCCCCAAATGAGATTAAAAATTGTTAACTGGTTTCCTTTGGACATGGGAAGTCTAGCATTATCATGAGGAATGACAACAAGGTAGAATGTTAAATCTATAAAACATCATATAATATGTCCAATTGTAGACAGTAGAATTCCCCAGTGATTGTTTCATTAGGTTTTAACAGTTCTAAGTGAATCACATCTTACCTACTCCATCAGACAAAATGTAGAATATTTAGGGTATAAACTCAAATTCTGGTGCTGGAACTGGCATTTCTCCAGTACTTAGTAATTTTATCTGCTTCTAATGGTTTTCAGAGATAACCTAAACAAACACAGATCGTTAAACTTTGTATATATTATGCTTGTAAATATTGTGCCTATTTACGAATTAGACCGAACTTCTTTTTTTTTACCTGATATTTATGATATAATTTTGTCTTTTCCTGTAAGGATTTAGTACAATTTCATTCATAAGGTAATAAATTTGTATATTTGTTAGTTTAACTAACTTCCTATCATTGGGTACAATGGCTGTTGGAAGTGTGTATTTAAATAAATAAATAAATTATTTAGCAATATTCTGGTATATTTGTCTGATTATTAAAAGTGAAATTGATTGATAGATGAATAGAAATTAAAAAAAATATGTATATATTTCTGTCAATGAAACAAGCGAATATATACAAACACTATTTATTGGTGTACCTTAGGAAGTACCAAATACATATTTAAAGAATTATGAGAAAATAGTTGCTGTAGATAATATATATGATGAGAAGATGGTTGGGGATGCAGTCAGTAAAAAAACAAAAACAAGTTGAGAGAACTTAGTCAATAGGGCCAATGTTTCGACCAGAGTTTCTAGCATTCATCAGGGTTAAGAACAAAGAGCAAGATAACAACCAATGAATACAAAAAATAAAAAGAGAAAATATAAACAGAATGACACAAGTAAGTAATAATACAGATTGAAGATGATTCTACATATTCAAAGAAGTTTTCCTAGAGAGATAGGAATAAAGTAGCAAAATACTTTAATATGATGATTCGATGAAGTATAACTAAGAAAATGAAACAATGAAGTAATGAAGTTTAAATATTCATAACTTTGTAATAAATTATTTTTATAGTTGAAGGAATGATATCCACATTAAAAATTCAGTTAATGAATAAATTTAATTTAGATGTTTGTATATAAATAATGGCTATTATAAGCTCTATACTGTTCACAATGGCTAAAGGCTAGATTTTCATTCAATTGCATCTTTTGTTCACTTGCTTCAAATTCCATCAAACCTCAACAAACATTCAAATCATGGAAAAGAAATTCAAATAGCACTAATTTTATTTTGCATAAAAATTGCATGTTTTGGATTTTTCCCACAATTTTGCATGTTTTGAGTTTTATCTTCTCAAAATTGCACGTTTTACTCTTTTTGGAAAAAAATTTAAATTTTAGTTGCATAAAATTTAATGCTTGAACTAAATTTCTCATATTATATACATATAGGTTTATGTATACCAATATTTATTATTTTTTTCCTAATTAAATCTATAGTTCAAAATTGACAAATTTGAGGTAAAGCACTGCAGTGATTTTCCAGTAAGCAAACACAAGTGATGAATGTTCTTGGAATAGTATTAACCAGTAGTTTCGAGTAACAATGAGATGGTCTCTCTAGAATAAACTTGTTACAGAAAATGTTTAGTGTTATTGTTCTTAATTCTTTGGTCGGACTTTGTTGTGACAAATGTGAATTTAATTTTTTTTTTTTTTTTAGTATTATATTACCTATGTATACTATTTTAAATAAAAATCAATTGATCAGATCAATATGAACCTATTCCTCAAGTATCCTAAAAGCAATAAATAAGTTATAAAGGCAGCATCCTGTAATAAAGGAAATTCAAAATCTAATACACTTTTTTTAGAATATAAAATTGATAGTTTTCAAATGGGTACCGCACTGTGGTATAACTGGCAATGAGAAAGCTGATGTAGCTGCCAACTCAGCTCGTCATCAAGGTACACCACAAGTAACTATTATAGAGATGATACCAAGAGAAGACTGGACACATCAGTTTTGCACTCTTGCTCAAGAAATTTGGAACCAAAATTGGAAGACAAACTAAGCTATTAGAAGTTATAAAAGATTGAACTCGGTGGAAAACTTCCAGTTGAAAGTCAAGGCGAGAAGTGGTCATCCTCAGCTGTCTCTGTATTGGGCACTGCGAATTTTCACATAACTACTTGTTACATGGTCTAGAACCACCAACGTGAGTAGACTGCCAAGTCAGAAGAACGGTGAAACACATGCTATTGAAGTGCCCTCTCTTCGCTACTCTGAGGAAATAACTCATGATAGGAACAAGCCTGGATGAGATCCTTCAAGACCGAGAAAATGAAATAGAGAAACTGATGGTTTTTGTGAAAGCTACTAAATACTATAAAAGAATATAGTGATGAACATTTGATCCACCAATGACCATTTGGGGTAGAGGTGGAATGAATAAATAAATAAGTTTTTACTGAACGAATTTGCTCATTTTTTTTTTTTACTGCTGAGAAATCCAGTATCTAATTATGACTATTGTTTCTCTGACATGTGCTGCTACCTCTTGAGCAATACCATGCCTGAGTTTGTAAGTAACTTAATGAAATTCTCAACATGCCAATTAACTCCATTAGTGTAATACAAATATTTAATATTTAAAAAAAATTGTTCATGGTGTTTTTAAATAATAATAAACGGTCATTTTCTGTTGTTTATTTGTTGTTAAACAGTAAAATTTAGAATAAATAAAGAAAAAACAACATTGGTGTTCAGATCATTTACTATACCTATCCAAAACTATCAGATCTTGCAAGTATTTAGGAAAGAAAAGATTTTTCATAATCCATTAAAATCAATTAATCAGATGAAGTTTTATTTGTTGAAAAATTTATTTAGTCCCTGCCTATAAGGGTCATAAAGTAACAATTATTCGGTTTTACCGTAATGTTTGCTATTTCATTTTTCAACTTCTTGGGGGATTTTTTTATTATCCTATCCATCTGTTGTTTTGCTTTAGAGCAAGATTGGTGGTACATCTTAGAAGTACATTCTCAGTGTTGTGTCAGTGAACATCATAATGCCAAACCGAGTTGATAGCATCAGTCCTCTCGTTCTCATGAATACCACAGTGTGGTGGAACCCATTTAAAGATTATGATTAAGATTAAAGATTACTTTATCTTCCAGTAATAATGACCAACATATATTTTCTATTTTTTTTTATTATGGGATATTGATTTTTCAATTACTTTTCAATCATTGAATTGATTACAATGACCGATTTTTCGCAGTGAACTATGCTGGTGTACAAAAGAACATATATTTTCAAAAATTATAATACAATAGGAAGAATTAATCAAAATCTGGATTTAAAATTTTAAAAAATGTTGTTAGTTAACAGTTTGGCCCTGTTCCATTATTGACTTTTAGTTTGTATCATATCATTTTACAATGCGGCTTTTATTTTTGCACTTATTAACTTCTATAATATCATTGGTAATCATTTTTATTACAAACTAATACAATTAGACCTCGTTATGGAACAGGGCCCAAATCATAGACAGGTCCTGATGCATCAAATATTAAGGCATGGGAAAGTTCAAATCAATTAAAGTAAAAAAATATTAATGAAATAGAAAGTGAGAAAATAAATAAGGCGTGTCTCATTCAAACATTCATAAAATAAAAAAAAAGCAAATTTTTTTAGAAGAAAAAATATTTAAAATAGAATGCCGTATTATAAAAATATATATACTTTTTCACATAGCTAATATTGTTACTCTCTGAAATGTTCTCTTACCATTCGTTTATAGCAAAGATTCTTGAAAAAACTAATCCAATTAATATGTTCCCATTATTACCTTAATAGGTTTGTGATAAATTACTTCTTTTAGTTGTTATTCTTGTAGCATGTGCCAACTTATCTTTCAATATTTTAGTCGGTAGCCAATCTGAAGGTAACTAAAATGTTTAAGTTATGAATAAGAATATTACTACTTTTCAGGAGAAGAAAAGAACTTTAAACTTCTCTATAATGAATAATTCTATTATCTTTTAACCTTTTTTCTTCTCTGAGCCATAAATCTGTGTTTCTAAAACTTTAGTTTACAGAAATTATTGTGGTAAATCAATAAAACTTAAGAAAACCAAAAATGTGATTTTTATATATGAAATTTATTTAAGGTGAATGTAAATTTTAATGCAATTTTTTACATTGATTACTTCAACATTACTGCAATGATTTGTCAGAATGTAGTTACACAAAGTCAAAAAACTTTTTCATTTCTCTAAAATTAGATAGTGTTAAAATACAAATATTATATTCAAAATCACATACTATTATGGAAAAAAACAAAGAAAATAGAATTAAATTTATCATTATTATAGAAAACTGAGAAGGATAAATAATTTATCCATTGAAATAAAATATTAATAAACAATTTGTGGTCATAAATATATAAATAATTGACCACAAGTGAGTATGCTGGAGATGGTCAGGAGTATGATCAAGAAGAAACAATTTATATATAGGTTTGATAATATAAAAATGAGACTGTCATTTGTAATATTTCTAGCAATTACAAGGAAAAATTAATTCAACCTGTCATTACTTTACTAAGTTTAATCAGACTTAATTTAATCGAATCAATCTTGATTGTAATGTCAAAAGTCAATTTGCTGATGCTGCTTTTGCAAACTATCAAGAATCTCAAATTATTTCTCCTACCCAAGGATTTTTTTTTCCATAGTAAAATTAGTTTAATTAAAATTGGAAAAATTTATTTATTCATAATCAATAATAATAAAAAGGCAAATTAATTGAAAATTTTTATGTTTAATTTAAACGTAAGAATATATATAAAAAATTATCATTGCTAAAAATTTCTATCAATGATTCTTCCATCAATTAAGTGAAGAATATTCCTTTTCAAAAGGATCATTTATCTAATTGAATTATCAGAAAATAATATTTATAAGTATGCAATTGGTATGTCATATTTTAGCAAACTGATAGCATGAACAATCATAAAAATATCTTATTATATATCAACTGACTTTTATTATTGAAAACAAAACGTTGGTATACAAATGGTAAAAAATGGTAAAATTAAATCAGGAAAGTAGTGACGTACACTCCCTGACAAAATTATAGTACACACCAATTTTTAATTATAGTTAATTCTACAAAATACATGTCTTCTTAAAAAAATTTTAAGTTATAATTATAAAATATAAAAAAAAAAATTTATTGGAATAAAAAAACGACAAAATATTTTTTTACCATCTCTTTCTCCATTAGACATGTTCCATTGTGAATTCCTTCTTGGTGGCTTTCTGCACTTCGGAAAGAAAGGATTTTGTCCTCAGTTTTAGTTGTTATAGATTTCCGGAGTTTTCAAAATGTGTTGGCCTTTTTTAATGTTTGATTGTACTGTGGATTGTTCACAAAGTTCCCTTACTGGTAAAGAGTTAGGTGGTTGGCATAAAATAACTCTTTGTTCTCGGACATTCATAGCTATAGGTCTGCCTGTGATCTTTAGACAACAAATTCCTGTAAAGGTGCATACTTTTATTTAAAGTTTGAGCAATTTTCGAAATGTTCTAGTCTTTTTCTAGCAATGCTTTAGCTCATAATAATAATAGGACAGGTTATATTCTATCCCTTCCTCTCTCCCTCACAATTCTCAATAACAACAAACTAAAACAGCAATTTTGTCAAGTTTGGAGGATTCCAATTTATGGGAAAGTCCACCTATGAGATGGGATGTTCCTTCAGGTAGTGTAAAGAAGTCTTGTTTCCAGAAATGGGCTAATAGGAACCCTCGTGCTCACCGACACCTTTTCCTTTGGAATTCTTAAATTGGATTAAGTTATATGAAATAATGACCAATTAGTATTTAATGAATGAATTAAAATGTATAATTTTATTTTAAACTTAAACACTTTTCAAATCAGATTAAGATAAAACTGAGAGTGGCTGTACATAAATATTAACATTTGAGCTAATCTGTAAACAATAATAGTTGCAATTTAACACCAATATTACATTTTTAAGTATATTAGTAGTCTAATAGTCTTAGTTTAGCAGTTAAGATTTATAAAAAAATAATAAACATAATGGGGTATAATGATATAATTATAATTTTGTCAGGTAGTGTAAGTAATAAGAAAAATATAGAGAAGAAATAAATTTTTCCCAAAGTGATCAACCGCAAAAACATGATTTTGTAGTAAGAGCTCTATTACTATTTGTGATCTAAGACTAACATTAACCATAACGGAGATAAATACTTCATAAAATTTAACTTGAGTTGGTATATCAACAGATATGTTAAACAGCTAATGCATTTTTCAAGCTAAAATAATCAGGAAGACCTTTTATTTTATTCTATTTTTCCATTCAAATAATGGTTTCAAATGTAACAGTCTCTATTTCTGATTATTAAAAATTAAACATATGTTGGTGTGACAATTGGTTGAACATTATTAGAGAACCTGACTGAAAACGTCATTCTGAAATAAATTTTAGAACCTGCCTAATTTTTTTTTTTAAGTTTACATAAATAATTTTTCATCTGGAATGGTGAAGTGGTCAAAGACTAAAAGAATGAGAAACAATTTCTAATATTCAATAATGGATTTTCATTTAACCAATACATATATATTTAATAGTACCTATAATGTGTTTTATAATTCTCAAATGATTGGTAAATATTAATCATCCTAAAAGTATATTCATATTTCACTAGAAAATGTGATTTAAGTTATGTATCTATTAACTGAGCCACTTAATGTTTATTGGAAGACAACAATTTTAAAAATCAATCTATTTTCATTACGTATGTATGTATCTTGTAGAAAGAAAATTCTTAGCAGCTATATAACAAATTACATAATTTATATGTCATAGTTATGTGTTTATATACTTAGGTATATATTAATATTGTTATATATGTATTTACAATAAAGGAGGTAAGAAAAAAAATATGTTAGAGAGATAATAATAGCAAATATAATTATTATAAAGATGATCAACTAACTACAAATTCTACTAGTCTGAATGATGTAATGAAATTTTATAATTTTTTTGTAGTAAAAGAACATTAATGATATCTATTTAATGCAAATGCCAATGATGTTTTCCTATATAATCACAAATAGTCAAGGTTCATACTTTAAAAGGTTTGTTTTGTTTTAGTGACATCACTCTTAAAATATTTAAGCTAAACTGTAGTGCGATTCTTGTTCATACAGGCATGTGCTTCACAGTGAATGAATTTTTTTTCTAAGGTAAAAACTCCTTTTTCATTCCATATTTATTTTAAATTATTGGTGTTTCACCTGGTTAGTTTGATAGCTAGAGTTTTGACTATTTGATTTATCAGGGCCATCTTTAACTGAATGGGGGCCCATGGGACTTAAACCCTCCAGATTAAAAGAATATTTTCTGAACAACTTATGGTTAGCAACAGAAATAAACAATTAACTAAAATCACTGTTTTATTTTGAAACAGGTACAACATTTACAAAGGTTCTTTTCTTAATTTTTTATTAGAAAAATCCTGAATTAATTCTTTTGAAAGACTATATCTTTTAATACATCAATGTCTATCACAACTAATAACAAACTTCTAAATCTATCTTGAAGCATTGTGTTTCTCAGTTCATTTTTGAGAAGAAACATTTCATACTTCAATTCGTTACCATCATATTTAAAAATATTCTCGAACCAATTTCTACATTTTGGAAATTACTTTTGATTTTATTCAGCTGTTAGAAGTTAAAATAGTTTTGAAACACTTAAATTTTCTTCATAATACCATTATGAACAGCTCCCAAATAATTGGTTAAATTGATATATTACTGAATATAACAATTAACTCAATATTTCATGATTAACATACTCCATATAACTAAAATGAAAAAGAACATAAAAAATGTCAACTTATAACAGCTTTAAACATTCTAGGGACACCATCAATGTACATGAACAGCTTAACATGATCTAAATTAAAATTTATTTGATTAAATATTCAGCAACAGCTAATAAAACATGTGACAGGATGTTTTGTTCGTGTAAAAATTGGTCATTGCTTATTCTACTAGTTACACAATCACATAAATCAGAGGGTCCTATTGATCTTAGAACCCAACGGCTGGGCCCAATGGGCCAATGGTGTAAAAATGGAACTAGTACTTAAAATTTTCTATTTATATTGATTTCATAATGGTATAAAACAAATGAAAAGAAACTTTTATATTGTTTAATAAAGAAATTATTTTTATATTTTACTTGAGATACTTCTGAAATTAAAGAATAAATAAAATAATTCACCTATTTTGATTTTTTTTTAAGTATAATTTTAAGACTCCATTCGTTAGAAGAAAATGATATAAGTTTATAACAACTTATTTTTATTGTTTTCATATTTTTCCTGAAATCTTAAATAGCTGATTTAAATTGTTATGTTCATTGTAAGAATGAGATACTTTTCTTGAAGTAATATTTATAATTTAGAAACCTTTACTAGTGTATATTTTCAATCCAAACAAGAATATTTTATTGTTTTCATATTTTTCCTGAAATCTTAAATAGCTGATTTAAATTGTTATGTTCATTGTAAGAATGAGATACTTTTCTTGAAGTAATATTTATAATTTAGAAACCTTTACTAGTGTATATTTTCAATCCAAACAAGAATATTTTATTGTTTTCATATTTTTTCTCAAATTATATATATAGATATATATAATTGCTGGTCTAAATTGTCATGTGGTTTGTAAGAGTGAGATACCTTCCTTAAAGTAATATTTATAATTTATAGACTTATAGTGGAGTTATATTCACAATACAAGATACATACGAAAATTTTTTAAGTTTAAAATTATTTTCATATTTTTCTTCAGATCATATTTGAGATAATAACAGCTTTAAATTACTAAATAGTTTTTGAACAAAAAACTGACTAGAATCATCTCTCTTACTACATGCTATTCTTTAAAATAATTTTATTTTTAGCGTTAGTTCTGTTCTGCTCGATATTTTGCTTATCTTACTGATATCAAATTCAATAAAGAAAACTTTTTATTTAACTCTTAAGTCCGACAGGTGGGTCTGAGGAACCCATAGCTATATTTATTGGTCTTATATCTTGGTATAGCAAGCTAATTTATTTTAGGTTGTGTAATCCATTTCCATGTAAATAAATAAATAAGTACAGTAATAAATACATAGTATTGAACGCATGATTTGATATAAAAAGTAAACAAACAACAAAAGTTTCAAATAAAGATAGTTTTGAGTTTTATTCATGTAACAATGATCAATAAAATATTGAAAGTTTTGTTTAAAATATAGAATATATTTTTAACAGCTCTTTCAATATGTAATAAAAAATATATATATTCCGTTATGATAGGTGCTGGATAAGTTGCTGAGTTAGTAGTTCTACTGTTTGACGCTAGAATGCACTGTATGCACCACTTCTGATTAAGTTTGATACTTGAAAAAATAAATGAGTCAACAGGAATAATTTCTGTAATTAAAAAGTGAAGTTTACTCTTGATGGAATATTCATTAGAAATGGATATTAGATGATAAGAATTATTATTAAATAATAAATTAAATTCAAGGAATATGTGATTTTTAAATAATTAGTTTTAATTTATTACAAACTAATTGTTATGAAAAACTACAAACTAATTGTATACAAATGCAATTTGTCAGGTTAGTACCTAGAAATTTTGTTAAGTTTGTGTGACTAATGAAAAGCCTATTTTTTTCTTAATTAAAAACATATTGGTTTTATAAAGGTTACAGTGGAAATATATGTATCATTTGTAACCCAAACAAAGATTGTTGTGATAAATTATAATAGTGAAAATTGACTGTGATTAAAAGTTTTAATTTTTAATTTAATATGAAGAATGACAAAGTAGGCTATTTGTGGAATGAAATTAATGACCAGGGCAGAAGAGCTTGCATTAAGATTTTAAAAAATTTATTTGGTTATAAAATTGTATTAAAATACCGAATTGGCCAAAATGTTGAGCTTAAAAATAAAAATAAATTGTTTTGAGACTAAAATTGGATACAATTTAGTTATTTTAACAATAATAACCAGTCTCAAGAAAGTTTAAAGATTATATATAGAGATCTTTAGTTTTTGTTTTTGGCTTATAATTTTCTAAAAAAGCTTTTGACCCAATTTAATCCTATATCAAAATAAATAAGAGAAAATGATCAACAAATCATATTTTTTTGTATTTATTATTTTTATTTTAATTTTAAATCAACTATAAACATAGTACAAAATAACATTTTATAAAATAAAATAGATATGTATCAGTAATTATTATCAGTGCTAAGTTCAGATATTTTAGCAGGAAACTATTAGTGTATTAAATTACTCATTTCCATATAGGAAGAATATATTTTTAAAGATATTAACAACTTCCTGTGATGTCCACTTTAAGTCTAACTAATAATTATCATTCTTAGATCTAGGTTATAGAAAATTGGTTATTATGACACATAACACATTACGTTTGTAAGCTAGAGTAGAAAACATATATACATTATTTATAAATAATGATAATATAATAATTATCTTGTTATTGTTGAGTTAGTCCAAATAAGGTGGGAATATATTTTGAGGTTGTAAAATAAAAAAATATTGACTGCCATGTACTAGTAAATAAAAACATTTTTTATGTAAAAAAAAAAGACAGAAATTTTTCAGTAGAGAGATTACAAATGTTAAGTTCAAATCACGATTGGGTCATTAGTAGTTTTCAATTCTGATTTTAACTTACTAAAAGAATTAATTAATTGGAGAAATTAATGAACATTTGTTTTGTTTTTTATTGTTGTAATTAACTGGATTGAAGTAATTTTTTTTAAATTTAAACTCTCCAAAGCTGAGGAAGTTTCCCGTATTACTTGTTTTGAGATATTATAAAAATGGAAGAGGATTTAAAATCAAAGATATCGTGTACTGTAAGTATTTTATAATCCAAAATTGCATCCTTAAGAAATTGGGAACCCAAAATAACATATTCTCAATAAAATTAACTAACAAAATGCAATATTTACCTTTATTGAAATTACACATGAGGTAGTTTAGTGGACAAATCTTATCCTCTTATACATAATCCAAAAATATAGCCTAATATGAGTTTAATAATAAAAAACATGCAAATTTTCAACAGTATTTATCCCACTAACCATTAGAGTCTATTTATTACTAATATTTAAGGTTTGATAGAATCTGAATTCTTGTAAATATAATAAATAAAAATAATGGATAAATTGATTTGCATAAATATTACCACTTAACTAATGTGCTTTTTTAGTTTTATAATAAGTATAGATTTTATATTGTTCCAAATAAGAAACATATTTTAGTCTGATATCTATATAATAGTACTCAATACCTTTCTCTCCTAAAAGTTGAATGTTTGTTCTGATTTTTCTTTCAAGCGCCATATTTCACACCCTTACATAACCACTGGGATTATGATAATTTTGTAGACCACGACTCATGATTTTAGTGAGTGCTCTAATTTACAATACTCTTGTTTAAATAAAATAGATTTTATCCAATTTTAGTCTCAAAACAATCTATATTTCTTTATAAATCTGATGTTTGATAAATTATAATAGTGAAAATTAACTGTGATTAAACGTTTTAATTTTTAATTTAATATGAAGAATTGTCAAAATAGAGTGATTGTAGACTGAAATTAATGTTCTGGACAGAACAGCCTGTATAAAGATTTTTAAAATCGCTGCCTATCCTGGTCTGTATTTATCAATCTGTATCTACTTTGTTGTCTGTAACCAGGCTTCCTAGGTATTTAAGCTGGTTTACAGAACTAATCTTTGAAAGTTACTTCACTTTTCTCTTCTTGAAGATTTCTTGTACAGTTAATGAAGACCTTGAAGCCTAATTTAGCTGCTTCTTTTAATACCTGGAATGTTCCTTGTAACATGTGCTGTTCGGGTTCTAGCGACAATAACATCATCTGAATATGTCAGATGTTGTAGATGGTTCTTCCTAGGTTAGTTCTAATTAAAGGAATAGCTGTGGAGTTGCTGAGAAAGGGATTTGGAGAAGAAGAAGGAATGAGGAGCTGATGGAACATTTGGAGAATCCAAGTTGTACCATTAACAAAAAGAGCCCTAATGAGATGGATTGGACATATGGGGAGAATGCTCGATCAAAAAATACTCTAGAAGATGCTCTATGGGAAACTGGGTGGCAAACGAAGAAGAGGACGCCTCCAGATTAGATGAGGTTGGAAGATGTGGAGAACGATCTAAGGATGCTGAATTTTCGAGGATGAAGGGAGGGAGCAAAAGACTATGGAGATTGGTTGGTTGTGATGAAGGAGGAATGGGTTCTTGTAGGACTGTAGTGCCATGATAATATATAATATTTACAGTTTCTTCTATAATTTGTTATCTTCTTTTAAATCAATAAGTAATGCTTGAATATATAGCCTATATATAATTAAGTCATACAAAAGCATAATGTTAATACGAGTAATTATAACACTGCTTTGCTTTAATAGTGACACATCTGACAAAACAATAAACACTTTTTAATTTATTTTTAATTGGACGTATTTCAAAAATAGTTCTGTAGAGTGGGTTTACTTTTCCTTCTGGGTTAGTCCTAAGGATTGTTTCGAAGTTAGTAGGGCGGTCACAAAGTAGCCAGAGTGTACGGTGCAATAAGTGCTATACATCAAACACAAAATTAAAAAAAAAATGCCACATGTGCCACAATTAATGCAAAGCAGCGATATAATTAGAATGACTCGGTCATTTTACTCCAATATGAAATATAATAATACTAATGAAATATTTCAGAATAAGTGCTGAGAAAGAGACAGCTGCTCTACCAAGGCCTCTCGTAGTCCTCAAGTTGTAAATCGAAATGGCAGTAATTGCCCCGTCATATCGAGCTGGCATGTGTTTCGCATCAATATAACAGTATCCCATTAAATGGCACAAAAGAAAAAACAATTTCAAATGCTAAAGGTGGTGAATATATTAGTCCATAGATGACCGTGGAATTTATTGAAGACCGATAATACTTCTTTTATGGCCCAATATTACCATCTTATAAATTTTTAATTAACACTCGATAATTTGACAACTTTAAAATTTATTGATTTCCTTATCAATACATTTTCTTATTCAATACGTTCAAAGTTATTGATACAATTACATATATTGATTGATAGATAGATGTATTCATTGGCTTATATTACAACGTATCCAAAGAGACTGGCCCAATTGGTTTTAGTAAATTAGTTTATCAGTATAATATAATATAAGCTAATTTTAAAATACCATATTTCGATTACAATTTTTAACATAAACGTACCAACCGAAAATAAACATCTCAATAAATCCAAACATATATGTATAGTTAGACAATATAATAACTTCGTGATTTAATATCTTATTTATATATAATGTAATACTTTCTTGATTTAGTATTTTATATAGTTAAAATTTAGTATTGCACAAATAATAATAAAAAAATAGCTGTATAGTTTCTAACAATAATTAATTTGATTCAAGTAAAAGAAAACTGTTGAAATTTCTTAAAATTTAAATTTCATTAGATGGCAATAATGCAGTTTATAAGCTATCAAAATTAATCATTGTGTATAAATAAGCACACACATACAAATATATGATTATTTTGAAATTAAGTATTTGTACCTGTGGAGTCAAAAACGCTCATAAGAGAGTAAAACAAATTGTTTAAGTGTTTAATAGTTTTAAAATTTAAAACACTCTCCAACGATAAATTATTCGTGGCAGCATCGATATTAGTATAAAGGTATCTTTTTCTATGCTTCTGCTGAAACGAACATTGGAGCATCAAGTGCTTCAAACTATTAGAGATAACTCGGCCACACCACTTACATACATCATCAGCCCTTATAACATGAGAAGTGTCCTGACGGTATAATTCTAAGTAGTCCTTACTCGAAACTCTCAGTCGACTTACTGGTAGCTTTCGTATAGGAACTATAAATTCTAGGTAATTTTCTGGTTCCGGCTTTATATTTATTTTACACTGACAAATACCGAGAAATATTTTTTTCAGTTTATATAATGTAAGTATCCATGAACATTCTCTGTAGGACGCCCATACATCCAATTATGGCTTTAAATTAATATTAGTTTTCCGTAAATTCGATAAATTTTACATTAATTACGTTTCTATTCTTAAAAAAAGTACTCTAAATGTATTTATTATTCTTTCGTAAACAGCGTGAAACCCTCCTCTCCCGCCCTTCGTGGTAGCCTTACTCATCTGAAGTACGAAACAGACACTTATAGCGAGTAGCTTGGTCAATGTACGACATGACACATTCTGACAAGAGGAGATAACATACACAAAGAAGGCAATCCTTCCCGGCCAGACCCGCCCCACTAAGTCCACTGATAGCGAAGGTCCTATATCAGTTTTGAAACATTTGATTAAAAATGGAAGAGGAGACATTAAGAAAGTTAAGTAGAGCAATATTTAAAAAGCAACTAAAATTTGAAAAGGGTGCCAGGCTAAAATTCTTTCTTATAAATAATTTTTATTGGGTACCAAGAAGTATTATGATATCATTCAGCTTGTAAGCCAAGTTATTTAGATGCTAGGGTTCACAAAACATATTAAATAGTATGGAAATAAAAAGTACATGGAAATAAAAGCCGAAAGCACTCGATTTTTTTAGCGTTTTTTAAAAATAATAATCTGGTAAAAAACGTCTATTCGCTTAAATATCTCTAGAATAATACATTTAAGGTCTACATTTCTGGGATTTTTTTATTTCAGATTTAAAACTATTGTCAAAATAAAACAAAGAGAAAAGAAACATTAAAAAAAAAATACTGAACATACACGCATGTAACGTATTTAGAGTTAAGGCACTTCAATATATGGGGGGCTCTCCGGATTAGAGATGTGGCCCTTCAAATTATTTCATGAAAAACTTTGGGTTATCAACGACACGCGGGTTAATATCTTTAATTTATTTTATATTTGAAAAGTATCGAACGTTAAAAAGTAAAATTAAACATTTACAAGAGCCATATTTCTTGATTTTATTAGCAAAATAATTAATTATTTCTTAAAATTTTATTTATTTAAGAACATCAGTTTCTATCAACAGCAGTGATAAACTACTCAATTTTCCTAGTAGCGATTGTACTTTTCAATTTATTCTTGTATCCTTTTAATTTATGGACCATAGGAGCTAAAAATGAAACTGGCTTGAACTACCATCGAAATGACTACTGTTTTCTCATTTCGTAAAGATTGACTCAACAAAATTTGAAATGTAAAGAAACTGGAATGGTAAGTGATAGTTTAAATGAATTAAGATTAAGAGCGGAAATACCGTTAATTGGGGACGTAGTTACGGGTGGGATTGGAGGGAATGTCGTGCTTTCAAATAAATAGGTAAGATATTTATTTGAAAGCACGAAAAAGTTAGGAAATTTTGGAGCCAAATGTAATGTTTGATTTTGCTTTTTAATGTTTGTTACTTTTCAAATTAAAAAAAAAAAATAAAGATTTTAACCAGCGTGTCGTCTATAACCCAGATTTGGCTCTTCATGGCTTAAAGTTCCTGGGGTCTCAACTTAAAAAACAGTGACTGCCTTACATAACCTTTTCATACACTGACAACTGAACCCACATATGCTATAAGGAACCATAATTTTTTGTTTGTTTTACAAGGTACATCGATCATTTTTTCATTTATTAACGAAAACGCATGGGCCTACCTGTATCTGTATTTATAGAAGAGATAAGAGGAATACTGTACGGTGGGTTGTTGTGAATAAAAAAAAAATATTGGTACACCTCCTAAGCTACAAGTTTACAAATGTGTGGTTATTCATTGCAAATGTGGGTTCAACTATAACTAACTGGATAATTCGTAGCATAGGTTTCAAACCCATTCACACGTGGGCCCCACACGGAGCCCCATATTCTATAGTTCACCCTAACTCATGTAATCGATAATTTAATAAATTAAATTGTATCGATAAATGTAAATGTAATCGATAAATTAAAAAATGAATAGAGAGGCACCACTGCTTAAAGATAAATTCAGCATATAGAATATAAATTCCGCTGCATACAGAAAGAGTTTTACTTAAAGAAGTAGCCTTTAAAAAAGTTTTTGCTAATTAAAAATATATATATTTATATTTAGATAATTTCCGTAAGTTAATTTAAAGGAGATGGTCAGGTCTGCAGTCAAGATGGAAGAATAAATAACAATAACTAAGTTATAATGAATATAATAATAAGTAGTAATAACTAAGCAGAGAGAAAATAAATAAATAATTATTTATATTTATTTTCCTTTTTTGACCATCTCCTTAAAAAAAAAAAAATGCTTAACTTGTATAAATGTTTCATATATAAATGATTTTTATATATTTCAAATACTAAATAAATTAATGATTTCAACATTCTGGTTCAAGTTCTCTGAAGTGGAGGACTTCCTTATCTGTTTTAAGTTCCCCACTTGGTCAAATCGACTTCTTGAATTATTTTCTTGTATATTTGTTTTGTTAGAAGGTTTTGAAATCTGATCATGAATTCCTTAATACTGGATTCTATGTGTTATTTAATATTTAATTTAATACCTATGCACTCGGACCAATTAAAATATAATAAAACAAACTGATGAAAAATTTCGGCTTAGCTAGTAATTGAATACATTCCAGTGAGCAATAATCCCATGCTTTTATTTTATTAAATTAAAAATGAACAAACAAATATTATCTTTGTATAATAAAAAATTTTACTCCGTATGTAATTAAAGTTGTTTTTTTAAAAAGGATGTTTATGATTTACCAATGCTAACTTTTTATAACGTATACACAATGTAAAAAAATTAATATCATGTATCGTAATTAATTAAAATCAATACCAACAAATATAATAAAGCATGTTTTTTTGCATTTTTTCAAAAAGAGGAATGAATTAATCAAGCTTTCCGATAAATATTAAAATTATTTGGAATCCTTAATAAAGATCAGTAACCAATCATGTTTTAATTTTAGGAAAAAAGTCCCATTGAATTTTAATACAGCTTCAAATGAATTCGGACTGTGGAATTGGTAAAATA
Organism: Halyomorpha halys; assembly: GCF_000696795.3. NCBI lineage: Eukaryota > Metazoa > Arthropoda > Insecta > Hemiptera > Pentatomidae > Halyomorpha > Halyomorpha halys. The sequence continues at coordinate 510,094 of NW_027109924.1, forward strand.
TGTTCGTTTCATTGAGAATTACAAGAATTAATAAAAAAATAAAACATTTATTAAAATCGATACAGTTTTACATTTCATTGATATTAGTACCTATTCATTCGGATAAAACGTTTGACAGGAGGAAGGATGCAAGGAAATATTTTTAATTTTATTTCAGCTTAATGACAATCGTGAATCAATAACCTAATTAAATATCATATAAGCAAATTTTTAAATAATTAAAATTTATTGAGGTGTCAATGTTATCATCTATGACCTAGGTCGACGACCTTGCATTCATCGTGGCCAAGAACAGCAGAGACAGACTAAAGGCAGAAGCGGAGAGATGCGCCAATCTCGTAGAAGAGTGGTGCGTGAAGTGTAAGTTGAATATGGCAGCAGCCAAGACTCAGGCCATACTCATAAGAGTCTCCATGGACAAGACTCATCCTATCACTCTGAATATCCAAGGAGAGAGAGTTAGACCGGGTGAGGATGTGACATATCTTGGTTTTTCTAGACGACAGGGTGTCCCTGTCACTCAATGGATTAAGTAGGATAAGGGGTACGCTTTGGGGCCTCAGGTACCCTGTAACGATGACCATATATAAAGGTTTGATCTTGGGTATTCTGAGGTATGCATCCCATGCATGGAGTCGAAATCTCACACAGACCCAGAAGAGGAGACTGGTCACCATACAGAGATTGGCTCTGCTGAGGGTCACGAAGACATACAGAAACGGTATCACATAAGGCGGTGCAGGTGCTGGCCGGAGCGATGCCCCTGGACCTCATCCTCAGGGAGGATCTCCTTAAATATGAAGTAAAAAGATAGGGACTGGAAGTGGTACCGGAGGAAAAACTAGAGAGGATTGGCGAGACTCCAAACTGAAGGAAGAAAACGCTGCGGGAGAACTCAATAGAGGAGTGGGAAAAAAATGACGGAGGGTAGCAAGCCAGAAAGGCATTACTTTGAGAAAATTATTCCCTACCATCCTTTCTAAATTGAAGGCTAAATGGGTCCTCCCAGACTATGGTCTCACAGATCCTAACAGGACACGGAGAGTTCCGGGGAAAGCTGCAGAGTTTTGGAGAGAACATCGACCCACGGTGACCCACGAGCGGAGTTGATTGCTCCATTGATGGAAGGACACCGGGACCGGCTGTCGAGAGAGACCGGGATTTTCGCCCTCACCGAGTCGGACCCTAGTTTAATAGAAGAAGAGAATTATCCCTTCTTCTGGGAGTTCATTTACGGATGAAAGGAGGTGGTGGGCCCCACTCATTTGACAGTGGGAAGGGCTTGACCGCCCGACATCGGCGAGCTGACGGCGGAAGAAGGGAAAGTTGACCCAGGCTGAGTCCAGGAGGGCTAGACCAGTCTGGCAACTGCAGGAGGCACCCAGATGGATGCGGCCCAGGAGGACCTACCGAACGGATGCAGTGGACAAGGTGCATCAACCTATCAGGAGCGCTGGGGTGCAGCACAGTAAAAATTGTACCCAATAATAATCAAAAGGAACCCTCCCCCCTCCCCAAACATTGTAATTATTATAATTACTTTATAAAAGAATAAAAAAATATATATTTCATTATCAATTTACACAACTTTGATCCTTTTTTCTCTCAACCTTTAATCTTTAACAACTCTCCAACATTTCGGCCCTCAGGCCACTCTCAAGGAGACCTTCAATATTGATGTCATTATTTTTTAAATTCTCAATTTGCAGGCTAATTGCCCATGTCACATATAACTTTTCTTACTTATATCCTAATTTTAAACAACTTTTTTTACTACCAAACTTCTCTTCTTTCTTCTATAATTATTTAACTAGTGATAAATATAGGTGAAAGAAGGAAATAAATCTGTACCACTACAACTCATGAAGGGTTAGGAGTGCTGTATTTTGTAAGGAAATAGAATTACTAGACCAACAGTTGTGCAAACAGGTGATTTGGTAGAGGCCTGGGTGGACCCCGGAGGGCTCCCGAGCCCAAAGGGCTACAGTGAAACGGAAAATGATACTCTGCCACAGCCAGATTCCACCCCGGGTCCTCGGAGTTAGTAGAACAGTGCCTTACCAATGAGCTACCCGATCCCAATATATTATTATTGTTTGATACAAGATATTAAATTAACTGTTAATAAATCGAAAACGGTTTGACGTTAGAGAAATAATTGAAAATAAGAGTAGTTTGTTAGGGCTTATCCATTAGATATTTCATATTTTTTTTTTCAAACCCAAGATTTTGAAATCTTTAAATTTAAGATAGATAATGAAAGAGTTAAACTATAAGAGAGAAAGTTAGTTAAAGTAAGAGAAGTAATTTAGTCACACTGAAGGATGAAATAGAAATGAATGAAAGACATTTTTGACCCTAAACTTCTTCTTATCTCGTAAACAGCTAACAATGGATGCTTTCTCAGTTTCTGTTAAATTCTATTTTTTCTTAAAAACATGAATTCATATTTTTCTAAACATGAGTTTACAGTTAACAGTGAGTGTAATAATTGAATAATGTAAACGAGTCATAGGATTTTACAAGTAAAGCAGTCAAGTGAACAAAAAAATTGTAAACGAAGCTGGGATATAATAGAAAAGGTAAATACTTAATATTTTAAATCTGGCAGATCCAATATAGGGGTAGAGCGGAAGTTGGTGAATTAATTTAGCCGAGGGAGCCCCATGACATTTTTAATATTAAATACTCGCCTTTTGACGGAGGAAAACTAATACAAAGTCATCTGGGACGGGGAGATTTCTCAAGGAGCTAATATCTCAGGCTTTTATAAAAGGGATCAGGGGAAATATATAAATTCGCGCTGCCCTCTATGTCGTATTTGTCAGATGATTCATTAAATATATTAAATCTAAAAAAAAAAAAAATAATAAAGTAAAAATTACCAAGGCTTATCTAATCAGATAAATAACGCCATGTCATGAAGTATCAATTGGGGATGTTTTATAACATTTGAAATAAAAGACTAAGAGCTCTCAAATTGAAGTTTATTAAAAACCTGGTGTGCCCCATGATTTTACTCGCTTTAAATTTGGATTATGGATATATGTTTCATAGACATGATGCATATATGAACATGCATCTCATTAACTGAACAACATTTATCACAAAATACCAGACGGAAATGCTTCATATTATTTTATTTTTTAATTCGAAAAACTTTATTTATTGATAGATATTACAATTAGCCATATCGTTGTGGGCAATAGGTAATAGTGATGATTGGTCACATTCATACTAAAATAAAATAAAATAAGAATGAAAAATAAATATATAAAAGAAAAATAATTAGTACATAAAAATAAATAAAATCTCTCTTAAAATATATACAAACAGAAGGATAAAGAAAATGAACATAATCAAACTATGTGCATGAAAAAAAAAACAAATAAAAAAAATTAATAATCTCAAAACTCTAGTCACATTTACACTCTTATATACAATATTTACACAATCGACCTGAGGATCCCTGAGCCCATTCTATCCCCCATGTGTGCGGGGTAGAGCAGAGCTCATAAGATCCCAGCGCATCCCTCTCACCCCATCCACTGGTAATTAGCCAGTGGGGGCTGAGCAAGTAAACACTCAACTTGGGTGGAAAATCTGACCATTGCCAGAGTTCCAATTGTCCATTTTTATTTTACTATAAGTCTCTTGGCCACTGGCGTTTCAACGAGGTGGGCTGTAGGGATGGGTGGAACTAGATAAGGATGTGACCAAAGGATTATGATGGTTAGAAAGGTTTATATGAAATTTTCAGAATTTGGTTGGTATGAGGTGAATGACAAAAGGAATATAAAGGTCCTGGTGTAAAATGCTTTATTTAACTACAAGTAGATTACAAATTACTTGTAGTTAAATAAAGCAGAAATACACATCATACATTTTTTCCTTTATAACTACATCCATTGTTTTTCATACGCATGTTATTGCGTTATTTCAAACTAAATGTCTGTTCTTATTATTTCTGATGTTCAAAATGGGATTAGTATACTTCTATTGCTTACTACGTTCATGTTATTAACAGCAGATTATAATGAGTCGTTATTAATTCTATTTTTTTAAAAATAATTTTTACTATCATTTAAATTTACAGCACATTGTTTAGTATGTCTTCAATCATGACCATGAAAAATTGCGATTCTCCAGTAATTATTTTTTTACTGATTTTAAACTTGGACACTCTTCAGCGAGAGCAGGAAGAATCATTAATTACCAGGGTGTTGAAACAAACGGACCATTATTTGAAAAAAGTTTTTGGCTGGTGACACTGATTTGGATAAGCCACCCAGAGGGAAACCTTCACCAGCAATTGACGACGAAGACTTTAGGCTTACTACTGAAGGAACAAAATGCTAGGATTGATGAAAAGGGACAGACCAACCAGAGGGGTGTGTTGCAATTAAAAAAAAAATTATCATTAACTACATTATATCAAACAGGTAGGATTTTAAATTATTCATATTTTGACAGATGGCAAATATAGGTATAGTAAATTGGGTTTGGGCTTGGGTTACTGAATCTCCAAGTTTAAAATCATTAAAAAAATAATCAATGAAGAATCGCATGTTTTCATGGTCATGTTTGAAGACATACTTAAACAATGTGCTGTCAATTGGAATAATAGTAATATAATTAAGATGATGTAAAATTCAATAAAAATAAAATAAATACAGAAGCCAGCAGAGTGGTCTCTTCCCACTCTGTAAATAAAAATTATAAATAAAAGGATCAAAGCCCAAAAATGGTTCCATTGAATTACTTTTCCAATCCTTTCAAACTCCCAGGTAAGAAAACGAAATTACTTATAAATATTTTTTATATCTATATCTTACAGTATAATACAAAATTGATCTGAAATAATGAATACTTTATAATATCGATAGTTCAACATATGAAATAGAT
>NW_027109924.1:515048-516936 GCF_000696795.3 Halyomorpha halys
TTAATAAATAAAATAAATAGGAGGGTGGAAAAAAAAAACGATAATGTAAAAGGAGGAGTATACTAACATGAAGGAGTTTAATTATAAATATTTTACGTGTTAATTTTATTTGATTGTTTTTTTCTAAATTATTAACAAAAAATTGTGATCAAAATTTTAAATGGAAAACATTCATATGTAATAGATTGTGATTAATAAGACACATATTATAATGTTTAATATAAATGATAATTTAAATTATTGTCTTATATGTTTTAAATTTTAAAAATAGATTGCTATGTTTATAAAAATAATTAATACGGAATAATTTTAAGATTGTTAATAATTTTATGTATGATTTTAGTTATAGATTTAAAAGTCATCAATTTGATAAATAAAGGATGGAAGAAGTTTTATGTGTAGTTTAATTTCCCCCAAAATTGTTATACATATAAAAGTATAACCATTAGAAAAACTGATTAGTGAAGTGCATAAAATACATTAATAAGCAGATATATTAATTAACCCAGAAAATATAATAAGTGATATAGTAATTAATAATGAACTGATTAATTATTAAAAATGAGGAAGTAGTAAATGTTAGCCTTTAGAATGATGAGTAATTAGTGTGATAACAATTTAGGGTTGCCTCATCTTTAACTTCCTTACTAAGACAATTTATGGTCTTTTTATATCTTAATCTTTTTTATTTATTTTTCACTTTTAAACTTGTCCATTAGCTTTACCTAATTTGTATTTTTTTTATTATGCCGCGGTGTAAAGCTGTATTGTGAATCAAAACTTTGGCAATTAATAAATAGTAGACAATTTTTTTCATTTTTTGTTTTTGTTTCCTTGATCTCAGCCCTCATTTTCTTCATCCCGCAATTCAGATACGATAAACTATTTGTATATAGTATCTTCTTAAAATTATATAGGAGTGGTATATTGATGATATTAAGTATCCCTCTGATCGAAAAGTAACTGTTGTTCCGTTGAAACTTGAAACCATCACTCCTTCCGGCGAGCCCTTTGTGAGGCTAATGTAACATAATGTGAGCTATTGTCTCCGGGCGATATCCACAGCAGGTAAAGATAGACACCCTAATAGCCTAGGCCTAGCCTCTTGGGATTCCCATGCTATGCAAAATAGAACAACTAGACAATTAAACCAGACTTTGTTCTCTTCCCAACAAAGAGACGTCCTTGAGTCGAAGGCGTTCCTCTCCCATTTGCATACCCCAGGACCCGGGCCTACCCCCGGCGGCCCATTAATAAGAATCATCCCCCCGGCATCGGAGAACAATAACATTGTTAACATCACGTGTGTTCTTGCCGTTGGGACACCTTCCCTTTGCACCTCTTAGGAATAATTATATTGCATTAGAATAATACGAAAGGGTCGCTAGGTCTACGGTTACTGCCCGCCTTTATTTCAGGACCTTAGACAATATCGAGCTCATCTGCATACTGTCTGGGGTAGTACCTAGGGTGTGAACTGCCTATAGGAACTGTCTCATGAATGCAGGCATAGTGTTTTTTTTTCCGGAAAAACTGCTTACATAGTAATTTGGAACTAGTTCCCAAACAGAAATGTTTCACTATTACTTTCATTTTTTTATATAAATCATATATCATTAAATTATTTTATTTTATTAGTACTACTGTTTTTTTTTGTTTTTTTTTTTAACTTATTTATCCATTCAAGTGTTTCCTGTAACCGGCTTTTTTTATTATATTTTCCTTTGAATCTATGTGTTAGTCTTATTCTCGGAAAATATATCTATTTGTTTGTTTTTGGTAAACTGATCTACTGCTGTGACTATGAATGATGGTCTGATCTCACATTACCGCCTAATATTGAATTTGTTTAGTGGGTCACTGAAGAGGATCTAGGAGGGTGAATTCC
>NW_027109924.1:517436-545406 GCF_000696795.3 Halyomorpha halys
TCGAAGAACGTTTTACTTGGACCAACAGGAATGTTAAAATACTTCTGACTGTAAGGAGTCTATAAATTTATTATTAACTTATAATAATTTATTTATATTAATTCCTCATTAATATAGCTAAGGAGAATAAAGTAATATGCTAATTAGTTTATTAATAAATTATATATTAATTACTTGTAGGAATGTACGATAGCTGTTTAAATTAAAATAAAAACTTTATTTCATCTTTTTCTCTCACTATCTTCATTTTTCTCCAAGGGGCCTCAGACCATTGTCAAGAAGTTCATAAAATATTCATGTTTTTATTTACATTTCACTCATCACAATAACACTATATTTTCACTATCATACGTTAAAACTGATGTATCCAAGTTTTTTAATTTCTTTTATTTTTACCAGTGCGATTCATCTTTAAAATAGTTATATATATCAATTAATATCACATTTTATTTTGATAAATTTTTAAAATAATAGTAATCTACTTACAAACAATTATGATCTTATTTCAATCACTTTAATTATTTAACCATAGCTAATTTCACAGTTCATTAACAAAACCTTCCTTTATAAGGTAAAGATTCAGTTATCAACCATTTCTAGTCCTTAATTTATTTCCTCTATACTTTTTATTAATAAGTTTCTGTTTTTTATTTTTAATAGAAATATTTTTATAAATTTACATTTGTATAGTCTAATAAATCAACATAACAAACCAACATTTATCTAATTTGTAAAATTTTATGTTTTTAATTTATTCATCTTTTCTATGACTATATTTCATTAAAGTATTTAATATTTATGATTATGTACTGACAATTTTCAAATGCTACTACTTTTGTAATATATTAAAAATTAAAATTTTGTTTATTTCGAAAAACGTGTTGTACCAATGCTGTTATCGTTATTTTCTTAAGATCGTATCAGTTAAAAAAAAATACGTATACAAACACCCTCTTTCTAAATAGGTTTTCTAAACCCTCTTTCTTAACAAGCCTTCTCCATCGAATCTAGAGGGAGCCACAATGAATAGAGATATCCACGCGGAAACGAAGGTGTTTTTATTTTTTCGAACTGGGATGTAAATGATATCGATGGAGGAATAAAGAATAAAGAGGAGGAGGACAAAAAGACAATGAAGACGTGTTTGCTTAAAGAGGGTCTGGAGAGGGGAAAGACTGCTTGCTACCTGGGCAACAAGGGGGCACGCATTACCATCTCTTTGCGCAAGATCATTGTACCCAAAGGGATCGTTTTGCGTTGTAACATAAGTAACTAGGGTAGAAGTATAATCGGGCGGGTGGATGATATTTGACACTCCATAAATTAATACTAATCAATATAATAATAATAGAAACATTATAAAAGATATTTAATAAAAATTTAGGTTCATAAAAATTAGCGGTTATTCATAGAAAATCTTAAATGGTTCTAAACAAGAACTGATACTGTTCACCGCCAATGAAGCTTTCTCATTAATGACTTCATTGAAGCTTGTTCATTAACATAGCACTGGTTCTTATGTAACTGAATATTTCATTTGCATGCATTTTTAAAGAGATTTACGATTGCCATGGTAAGATAAAAACACTGACGATATCTGCGTAGACAAAAGGGATTATGGGGAAAACAAAAACACGAGCGATATGTTTTAGACGAGTGGGCTTTGGTTTTGTGAAGGGGACTCTTCAGCACGTACTGGATAAGAGAGTTAGGGCATTTCATCGTTAGAGATAATATCTCTATAATTCTGGTGATACGGTGACCCGAAAGGAAATATCGGACAACCTTGTGTTCTGGCCGGAGTACACCCAAAGACTACGTGGGGTCCGAACTAAATTTTATTTTAATGTCACTTTTATATTCCTTTCTGCAGTAATGTAAATAATAGTTAATAAGGTTAATCATTTAAGTTAAAGTTAAGTCAACCTATAAGTTCTCATTGTTTTATTAATTGATATGAATGCTTTTCTTTCCTTGTTCATTCTTATGCATGTACACTGCTAACAACCTGTTAATTTTACCTATGTTTTTTTTGTTATGTTTACTAAATATTTCGATAATTCAACAGGTGGAAGGTAACACCCCTAGGTTTTCTGTTATCTACATGTAAAGGTATTCGCCAGAGGTTATAATTCGATTATTATTTATATAAGGGTTTTTTGGTTTAATTGTTTTGGGGTTTTCGTCATTTCCAAGGAAAGAATAACGTGGCGCCTAAGGAGCGATTTATTCTTTATTGTTTTGTCTTTTTTTTCCTTTTGGCGATTATACTTATTTTTTTTTATTATTTTCCGTTAACTCACCCCGATGGATCGAAATTTGCGATTATAAGAGCTAGTCGAATATGTTTATGAATCGGTGTACTCATGTGCTCATAGCCAAATCTTATTTTAAAAAATAAATAAATCTATATTTGAATGATTTCAACTATTAAACAAAAAGAAGTTCAAATTCAGCTCTGTAAATGAAATTGCTACATTCGTAGGCCCATTTTCAAAGAATAAATAACCGAAATAATGTTACCTTCGTAAATGGCTTCTAAGAAAATGAATTTTTATCATTTCCATGCTTTCCATTTCCCCACTCAGATTCTTTTATACAAGAGAAAATCAGTTTCTATTTCTGTTTGCTGCTTACTTTTTTTACAAGTGGTATTATTTAAAAGTGTCTAAAGTAAGGTATCGTTTTCTTTAAAGTTGAGATCTTGAATTTGAAATAAACAGAGATTTATCAAAGTGTATAAACATTGTAAGAAATACTGAACAGCAAAAAAACAAGAAAAAAGAACTCCATTAATTTTAGGAAAAAAATTGTCCTAGTGTTTCTGAACACAGCTTTTTCCCCACCAGGCTCTAAATAAAAAAATAGTAGTGGTAGCTTTAAGCATACAAAATTATTCTACTCCCTCAAAACAATCATATTGCAATCAAAAGGTCTGAATTTAATTTTTTTTTCGTATTTAGAAGCCTTGAACTAACCAGGGTCGATCCGCCGCAAAATCTCTGTTGCCAAGTGTCATTGATGAATAAAAAAAAAATACTCAGAAGTTAATTATTTTTCATAAGAAAATAAATAAAAAATGACTCCCCATCTCTTGATATCTCACTTGTATTAACAAGTTATGTCACTAGTTGTAAAAGGGAGGGTTACTTGGATCGATATGGAAAGAGAGGAAAAGACGAACAGAGGGGAACAAAATCTTCGAGATCAATCCAATCATTTCTACAAAATTTTTTTTTTGTCAAAGTTATAACATTTTGGTTAAAGCAGTTTAAATTTAAATATGATATACCACTATATATGCAGTTATCGTCGGTAAGATTTCAAAATGTAAAACACTTTTAGTTTTAAATCCCTTGTAATAAAGAATCCTAACAAATAACATAATTCAAGAAACCTTAATCTTTATTAAGCCTTTTTTTTGGTTATTAAAATAAAATTGGTGTAATGTGTCAGAAAATAATAATAAACCTGACCTCATGTTCCTGAATTATTTACTTCCAAAATATTATACCCATATTGTACCCATACCTATATCAATCTTTGTGATTGTGAATCACCTATCTTTGTGATATATGGTTAGAGAAAATAAGCTTGCTTCATAATGAAAATGGAGGAACAATAATATTATGAAGTATTGCCAAAGCACTTGTATTTTCTTATATCATCAAATCTACTCACCTCTGATCAGATAAAGTACATAAAATAAAATACAATCCTTCAGCTAAATTAAAATATTATAGAAATTTAGGTACCTTATCTATTTTTTACACAATAGATAGTTTATTTGTTTATAGAATAGCTGTTTGCAGAACACCTGGATGTAGGTGTAAGAATATCTCTCTAAATCTAAGACCAATCCCACCATTCTTCATTACCTCTCAGTACTCTGAGATTGTCCTTATCCAGATCTATACTCTGTTCGGAATTACTGGAGTCAAATGTGGTTTATTATGAGGCACGATATACCTGAAATAAATGCAAAAGTAATTTTTTTATTTTTGAGGAAATACAATTACGGCATTATTTTAAAGATTGGAATAGAACAATATAATAAGAACTAATTTTCCCATACTCATCTTTTAACAAAACATTATTTTGTCTCCGATATGTATAAAGAATAAGTCATAGATGATAACAAATTGTTTGACTGTTAGGTTTTACCAAACTGACTCATATTACTTCGAATAGATATCTCAAACCACCATGGTGAAGTTAGTCTAATTATAATATAATTCTAGTCTAATTCGTCTAATTTTATAGGAAATAAAAAAAAAAAGTCTGTTTTATTCTATTAATAAGATACTTATTCTTTCTTAAAGGCTGGAACTCCGATTTGGTGAATATTTTTCTATTTAATTTTCATTAACCCCTACCTGATCATTTATAGCATAAGAGAGATATTGTCTCTAGGTGACCAACCTATTCTAACCATGGTAGGAGGACCAAGTTTATATCTGGCAGATTTCAAACCGGGGCCATTGCAGTTCTGAGGTTACTGAAACGGATGCCTCAACTCCTTCGTCCACAAATGGCCTGAATTAGTGAACTATACATTATTAAAAATGCGTAATATGTCCAAGATTAAATTCTGTGAATGTGAGGAATTTGTCAATGCTCACTCATATATCCTTTCCCTTTGAATCTCCCCACAAGGGATGCCATTATGTAATATTAGGCAATTACTTCAGGAACATATAAGGTATAACAAAATCCTTTGACCGTTATTATATGCTTTTTAACGCATATAAAACTTTCAATTTGCTACATTGTATAATACAATAAAGATTGGTTCCATAGCAAGGCTGTACAAAGTCCTTGGATTTGCCCTTTGCTTATAACTAATCCGTGTTGCCATTCAAACATATAAAAATCTTTATTATAGTTGTTATAATTGTTTTTTAATATTTACAATCTAAACAATATTTAGTAACGGAACATGGGTTATTTTATGCCTTTTCAATTACGTTATTAATATTCCGTATGTGTAATGAATAATAAGAGGTGTATATGATGAAATAAATCAGATTAGAAATTAAATGAAAATAATCAATTTAATTTCAATTGAAAAATAATAAAAATTTTAATGATGAAGAAGTATAAATAGCTTTTTTCAGGGGAAATATATTTTATTTCAGTTCTTTCAATTGAAGAAAATACCGCTCCAGGCCGTTTCTGGCTCATTAAAAATAAGAGGGTTAGTGAACAATAGCATTTCCTAATAATTAATAATCATAAGCATTTATAAGAAATAAGATATAGAGGAGAAACAGAAGTACTAAAACTGGTTTAATTCCACCCTTCTCACCGCCTCTTCCCCCCCCCCCTCCCAACTCCCAGAACAAACAAACAAACGCCATAAAGACTCCTAATTAAGACGGGACTCCTTGAGATACATTTTTCCCTTTGTTATAAGAGCGAGTCCTTATTGTCTACTCAAATAATTAACATCCTTTGTCTCTTTGCAGATATTAGCGCAAGGCAATATTTAACTTAGCCTAATTGCTTACTTTTATCTCGCCTTCCCCTCCTTCTCCTTAATCTTCGTTCTCCCGGATCCTCCCATCCCTCCCAGCTCACCCGATGATGGAGGGTACTTAGCATATTGTCTTAAGCGACCTGATCACTGAAGAAGCTCTATTTACAATTTACACAATAAAACACAATTGATTATGTTTAATCATAATAACATATACAGGTTGTCTCAGTGTCTATGTTCACCTCCCTAATCACTAGAAGACTTTCGCCGGCTCATGGCTCATTTTTTTTTTATTAGAACCTTTTCCAGTTATTCTCCAGAGAACTTAACTCTGGAATTTCCAATTAGTATTTTTTTTTATCGGATTCTGATAGTAAATACAATTTTAAAACGAATTTACTTCTGAAACTTTTTTGAATCGACGAGTCAATAATCTGCAAATCTAAAAAAAAAGAGAGAGAAAAACAGTTTTGAAAAAGTAGTTCTGCATAACTAAAATTTAAAATTAAAATACATAATAGTAGTTAGTGATTTTTTCTTATTGTTTTTGTTCTTAAATATTTTTCTTTTTCTATATTTTCATTTTTTTGTCCTCTTTTTTTATATTTTTTATAAAATTATTCATTGTTTTTCTTCTATAATTAACCTTTATACCTAAATCTAGTACTGTCTTATTATAATATATAATAATAATTCTAAATATATACATACATACAAATCCTATATAGTCATAGGCAATTTTAGTTAAAATCTAAAAAAAATAATTGATATCCATGGATAAAAAACAATGGATACTTTTATTCATTGGTTGTTATCTTGCTTTTTGTTCTTTGCCCTGATAAAGGCTCGAAATTCTGACCGAGACGTAGGCACTAATAAATAAGTTTTCAATTATTTGAATTCTTCACCGTTCGCACCACCAAGCATCTCATATGAATTGAAATGATTTTTGGAAGCTTTTAACTCAAATCTGAACACGGTAACAGTCTCTTAATTTAAAACATGTTGCTTTGGGATAGCCATAACAATGAGAATTACACTGCTTTTGGCAAGCATGACTAGAATGGTAGTAAAATATTGGAAAATAATTAAGGGAAGATTATTGATTGACTGTGTGTATAGATGAATGGAATATGGTCCGGGTGCGGAAAAAAAACAACTCAAATAGTAGATAATTATACTATTTTATTGAGCCAACGTTTCGCCCCACGTTGCAGGGCTTCGTCAGGGCTAAAAAAGATACAAACACTATAGTTACAAAATTATCTTATTATATCTTACTTTTCATTTTATACCCCTGTTATTTTACACTTATGTTTTTTCTTTTTTTCCTTTTTGTAACTATAGTTTTTGTATCTTTTTTAGCCCTGACGAAGCCCTGCAACGTGGGGCGAAACGTTGGCTCAATAAAATAGTATAATTATCTAGTATTTGAGTTTTTTTTTACCGCACCCGGACCATATTCCATTCTTCGAAAATAATTAATTTATTACGTCCATCAAAAAATGTTTCCAAAAAATCGTATTATAACCAATACAGATGTATTTTGATTCACAGAAAAACATTTTATTTATATAAGACCTTCTGAAGGCATATCAGTGTATTTTACCTGTCTTATTGTATATTTAAAGATTTTTTTCAAATATTTTCTTAAAGTTTATTCACAAGATCTAATTAATTCATATATTTTATATTTTTTATGTTTCATAGGTTTTTTTATTGCATATTATATACCATATGCTGGGTTTATTCATAGCATAAATTACGGGCCGTGCTTATGGACCATATAACCAGAAGCTAGAAGGCTAGAAGGCTAGAGAACCGGTAGGCTATGATGCAGTACTAGCCCCAGGTCCCACGGTGGCAGCTATGCTAATCAGCCATTGTCTAGTTCGGTGGGGCCGCTCTTTGTCTATTATATTTTCTTGCACTCTATCGCAGTACATGATAATGGGGACCAAGTTGAGCTCAGTTTGGGCACGGGATGGCAGTGTTTGCATCGGTCTTAGCGGCTCTCTGTCACCTCTGCGGGTTTTAATTCATCTTCTCGGGTGGAAGCTGGTCAAGTTTGATCTATGAGGTATAGAAACATAGATTTTATTTTATATATATATAATCTTATAATATCCTCGAGACTGGTTTTATTGTTTAAATAAAATAAATTGTATTTAATTCACAAACACTCTTTATTGATATTATTAATTTCCAACGTTTCGGCCACCATGGCCATTCTGAAGGACAATATTAGCTATAAATTAACATTTTACATCCAACCATTAAAATTTGTTGCAGGTTATTCTTCCCAGGACTAATAATTTTAGTCAGAATTAACCTTTTTTTGTCACTTTTCATTTAATTTGAAAACATTCAATTACAAATTATTATTTGCATTTATTATTATTCACTATTTTCACTCTATAATCGACAATGTTATTTTATAAAACTATATTAAAAAAAAAATTAAATAAAATTTTTATAAAAAAGTGCATGAGTGTAACATGTAGGATAATTTGAAATTAAATGAAAAAGTGACGAAATAGGTTAATTTTGACTAAAATTATTATAGCCTACAAACAATTTTAATATTTGGATGTGAGATGTGAATTGATAGATAAGATTGTCTTTGAGGATGGTTAGAAATTTAAAACGTTAGAAATTTATGATATTGATAAAAAGTGTTTGGGACATAAGTGGATACAATTTATTTCATTTAAACAATAGATTTTATGTACTTTTATTCGGAGTTATATAATAAAAAAAATATAATATATTATGATATAGAATAATATCACATATATATTATAAAAATAATGATAATATATAAACATTATAATATGATTCCATTGGAAATCTATACTATTACATAAAACTGAAGAGTTTATTTCTTCAAACGCGCTATCTTTAGAAAATAATAGTCCTATTTGAAATTTGCATGAGAAAGGCCGTTTACTGAGAAAGGCGTTTAGGCAATAAAATACTTGTATTTTTTTTTTTTAATTTCATTGAATTATTAAAGCTCCATTTCTGACAGGCAAGTGTTACGATAGGTCTCAGTGCTGTTTTAGAGAGTATCAATTTTTTTTTTTCTCGGCGATTGTTTATTAATCCAAATTTATAGGCGGGTGAAACATCGCCTAGTATTAATATATTAATTATTTAGTATTTTATTATTTTAAAAACACTTCTTGGCTGAAAATATATTGTGAAAAAAATAAAAAATAAAATAGTACCGCAAAGATATCAATACTCTCCGACCATAAACCAGTTTCAGAGCGGACTCTTGATGACAGCGCTGACCTATTTCTTGGACAATTATCCCCTTCCAGAAGATACCCAAGATCGAGGAGCCTTGTAAAGACCAGATCTAGAGGCACCTGCTTCCTCCCCTCTCCAGGACCACAGGGGGCATATGTAGATAGGCTGGATCTAGAACAAAGGCAGGTCAGGAGTACTGGTTATAGTCAGTATACTAGCTAGAGCGGTGTTGTGTCCTCTAGGTCGTGGTCTATGGGATACCTCAGGTCGGTCTGTGGTCTTCTGGAAGACGATGGAAATTGCCAGGATGACATTTTGGGTGGGTGCTGTCTCCGTTAAATATAATCTCTTTATTCTTATAGATAGCATAGTACACATATATAGGTACTTTTTTCCTTTGTAATTTGTTCCAAATGTTCCAAAATATATATATCCAAAAGATATATATATATATTTTTTTTTTTACTTACTATGCTAAACTACTCTCTATGCTCCTAGGACCAATGTTATATGCTGGTATAAATATATGTATATATACATACATATGCTTGTAAGAATATAAACAAAATTATATAGAGTGACTCCTATCTTTTTATAAACGATAGTATATTAAAAATAACAAAATATTTATTTTTCGTTCTTCCATTCATAATAATTAATTTTGATTTTTTTTTTAAAGTGTTTCCACGCTTCTGGAGCTATGGAGAGCTAAGAGGACTGGGCTAATAGATGATAAGGTAATACTAATTAAGAATTTATTTTATAGATTAAATGCTAATACTAATTGTTAATAAAGTGACTGAAATTTATTGAAAAGTTAAACTTGAAAAAATGAATAAATACATTTTTGTTTTTTAGTTTCGGATTATTATTTATTAAAATAAGGAAGGGGGTATTTGTAAGTTATGAAAATTGTGAATAAGAGTGTCGATTTTTTATTATTTTTTTTAATTTCTCATATATACCATGTACTTGTTCTGTTTTCATGATATAAATACATAACAGATAATTCTTTTACCTAGATAATCGTTATTCTTTTTCGCTTAATTATTTTCATGATTTTTTATACTTGCAGAGAAATAATTTTTAATTTAAATGTACAATATAGAGATAAATAAATATATAAATTCTGCACAGATAAGTTAATATTTATTGATATTTTTAAATCGCGTTAATAAAAATCAAAGGAAAAAATTACTGCTTACCTAATTTATATTTAAAAAAATGATAATGAAAAAAATTACATATACTTTTTATAAAATATTACGGCTACTAAAAATAAATAAGCATTTTTTAATACCATTCGTTGTATAAGTATTTTTTTATGATTAATATAAAATCCATACCTTACTTAATTTTTATTTATTTTTCTTACATATATTTACTATTATGGCTTTTGTAAGATAATAATTATAGTTGAATTACAAATAAATTCGTGGCATTTAACGGGCAAGATCACAATCAAAAAGATTGACTTAATTTTAGCTGCGGTTGGTTAATAAGTTTATTTAAATATTTAATCAGACATCAGGAGCCAAAAGATAAGGTACTGAGTAAGGAAATTCAGTCGCCTATCTGTCACTGGAAGATGTACCGATAGCGTTCCAAGACTGGAAGCAAAGTTTTTATCCACTTTGGTGTCGGATTTATCATCACAAACTTCAATTCAACTTCATCTTTCATCTTCCAACTTCCAGGAAACTTTTCAACTATCTAGAACTTTTCCTATAACATAAACAAAAAAATAAAATTGCAAATATTAGAAACAATCTTGAGTTACTTCGTTACGCTTTCATAAAATGAGTAAATAAAATAGCAACAAATATATCGCTTAAAACATATATACAAACTTACTAGATATTTTATATGAACCTCTAGATATATAAAAAATATATTAAAATCAGAATGGAAATTAAAAAATCGAATACCTCTAGAAATAACAATAAAATCTATACTAATTTTAATAATCAAATAAAATAATCTAGTATTGAAATTCAATAATAAGGCAAATTACCCTTACCATGTGGAAAGTAATTCAATAATTTATTTAATTATTCATTCCAATGATCATAAAAATTTAATTGTATATTTTAAAATCTACTGAATAATATTTTCATTGGTAGGACATTTAACATATTTGTACATCATACCTGATTATTTCATAAAATAATTTTGTGCACCAGCTAAGCTTGTGCACAATTTTTAATTTTAAGTTTCCTAAAAAT
The DNA here is from genome assembly GCF_000696795.3 of Halyomorpha halys. NCBI lineage: Eukaryota > Metazoa > Arthropoda > Insecta > Hemiptera > Pentatomidae > Halyomorpha > Halyomorpha halys. The sequence continues at coordinate 528,396 of NW_027109924.1, forward strand.
TAAATAGTATCATTAAAGTAATTTGAATTTCAAATATTATTTTTAACACAAATTAAATATATACATATTAATTAAATATAAAACTTATTAAATATTACTAATGTAAAATTTTGACGATACATTTAAAGGGGGTAAGTTTAAAATATCTCTATAAATAAAATATTTTTTGAATATAGAGAATGCTTTGAATTATAGATTTTATGAATTTAATAAATACTAAATAAAGATTACGGATATAGCAGAGAATTTTTTTTTTTGGTATATTTATAACATGAAATTTAAACTGTAAATTTATACTGCGTAGGTTTGAAATTTCGTACTAATAAAATATTTTCCGAATATAGAAAATGCTTTTAATTATAGATTTTGTGAATTTAATATAACTATGCAATTAATGTAAACTAGGATAAAGAATGCGAATATCATTTACTATCTGGTATGCAATTAATTAATACTGAGATATATGAATATAATACCTTCTCTTATCAGGGAATTTTTTTTATTTTTACATGACAATTGATCGTTTTAGAATTTTAACACTTTTTATGTATTATATTTAAAATGTATTCAATAAAATATAAATAATAGTTACATTTAAAAAATTTATAATGAAACATGCAGTAGGGGATATTTAATGTAAAATAAATACTGACGAAAACACAAGAAGAAAAAAAAAGATTTGAATGCATTTTTTCCCTTAATTCCACTTTTTATTTATTATCCAACCAAACTTAAAACGCTTTTTATAAATAAAAATTAATAACTTTAATTATAAAATAATTAAATTATTTAATTATTTAAAAAAACTTTCCATATCAAATTCGTATATTTTTTTATTTACTAATTTATTATTTTATTTATTGGACATTTACGATATTTAATACATACCTGATTATTTTACAAAATAATTTTGTGACAGACAGAAGCTTTTAGTTTTATCTAACCTTCAAAAAAAGAAACACTTATAGTGGGTATATTGTTCCATATACGTCATGTCATAATCTCACAAGAGGAGATCTTAAAACCAGAAATAACAGAAGGCAATCCTTCCCGGCCAACCCGCCCTGCTAAACCCCGATTTTGCGACGATCCTTTATATCAACTTTGAAACATTTATTGAAAACGGGAAGAGGAAATTTAATTTAAAATATTAGTTAAATCGAGCAACATTGAAAAAGTGGTTAAACTTGGAAAATGGCTTTCATATTTATTTAATTACTATGCGGTATTTATAAATAAATTTAAAGCTAATTTATAATAAAATTAACTTACCATTTACTCTGATATATTAGGAATATTTTAATTTTTGTAAGAACACTTTTAATAGAGAATGTTTAAATATAATATTTTGGATAAAATGTACCTACTCATATTCTTTAACGCAATGTAATATGTTTGACATTATTTCCTATGTAATATATAATTTAAAGAAAACAACCGTATTCAGATAGAATTTATTAAACGTGGCATCTTTTTACATATTATGTATCCATAGTATGATAATACTTTTGATATAAGTATGATAATACTTTTCAAATAAACATATGAATTATAACTGTAAATTATATAATGTTTTTTTTTAACCATTATAATACAACAATTATACACATGAATAAAAACATCATTAAAAAAATGCCAGATAAGCTAGGAATGCAGTTATTAATTTATTCTATTAATTTTACATATATACTTTAGTACGACAAGAGAGTGTTAGAATCTTCATCGAAAGCGAGCTGAAGTATGGCTTCAAAAACCACATTTTTCCCGGTAAAATTTTTGTATTCCATGTTCTTGTCGGTTTTTAATTGGTTTGAAGCCGAAACGGCTAAAACCAAACGGCTTGAAAATGTGCTTAAATTTGTATTTGTCTTTTGTCTTATTTATACGGATTAAAAGTCTTGAAAAAAAAAATTATAAATAAAAAAATTTTTATTTTTATTTTCACACTTCTGAACTGTCGGTTGTGATTATTGTGATTTTTTTACTACATCAAGATATTTTGCACATTTTTTTAGTTATCTGACATTTTAAGAAAATAAAAAATCTATTTTTTACGGCCATACATTAAAATCCTTTATGCTTCTGTAACGTTGTTTCCGTACGTTTATTCTAGTTACTTTTTCTTATGTGTAAAAGAATTATTTGTTATTAAATAAAATATGAAAACGTTAAATTTTTTTAGTGAAATAGTTATATCATCTAACTTTACACTAATTTAGAAAACACTGTCTTTTTTACACTTCAGTTGAAAATGTCTGCAAGAAATTGAGATTGAACAACCATTTATAGGTTATTTCAAAACAGTGGTTATGACTATCTGTAATGTCATTATTTTTAATTTATGTTTGTGCAGCTATTACTGCAATGAAATGCTATAATTATGTTTTTTATGCAGTAATTAAAAACTTCAATAGGGCACCTCTCTCACATTTGTATGTAATAATAATAGGTTCTGGAAAATGTTTAAACGGTTTTTTTTTTCGGATATTATACATATATTTGGGGTTAAATCCCTAATCGTTTTAGTTTTCAAGAATCTTTTATTACTAATAGTGCATATGCATATGAATATGTAATGATTATTGAATCATTGTCTGAAACTAAATATGAGTAAATTAACCATTGAAATGACAAAAATAAGAACCAATTCTAATCACCGGATTTTTATAAATTAATTGAAATGTTTGAAAAAGAAGTATGTGTATAGAATTTCAAATTTGATGGAACTTTTATCCTATAAAACCCAAACTTATTCAGGAAATAGAGTCAATAAATACAGTTGTTTTCTGTTTAGTGTGTGGTGAGTGTATTCCGATATAAGCCTAAACTGAAAAATATTTTTTTTAAAAATGTTCCATCAATTGAAACAATAAAATTTAAGTCGATATAATAAATAGGGCTATTCTAATATAAATATTTTTAGGGCATTTCATTTTGGTAATGCTAAGAATAAATTTTATCTCATTTAAATATTTACCTAATTTTTATTTATTATTTCTCACTAAAATAAGCAGATGGGTTGTATTTGGCTTGATACATGAATTTAACAATTAATAATGATATTATATCATATATAATATCATTATATAGTTAGTAATAAAAAATATACTAACTATATAATGATATTATATCATATAAAAATTATTAATAATTATAGAAATTAACTAATTAAAATCATAATAGAATAAATCAAGACATATAACACAAACTCTGACTTAAATACCACAATCGAAAAGAGATATATATCAACCATTTATTGAGCATTTATGTATCAACCAACTATTGAGCATTTGCAGAAAAAAAAATAGAAATTTTAAATGTTTTAAAAGAAGAATTGAACATTGAATTATATTCTTTTTCAGTTTATAAAAAGCTTTTTTTTAATTTTTTTTTTTAAAGGACGGAACTACATTTTTAGATAAATGAAACCGATGGCATTTCTTGTTTTTATCTGTCAACATCCTAATACGTAATGTTTTCGCTATTCCTAACGCGGTACTTGATGATAAATAATAGTTTGTTTTTTAATCTTTCCAAGGTCATTATGTTTTATACATAATTATATACATTGGTGCTATCTTAGTAACTTTTTAAAAATCCTATTTTTTTTTTCTTTTACTGAAGTGTAGGTATTTTCCGGAAGTTAGGAGGGAGGAGGAGGAATTGAATAATTGCGGGCGGTCGGCCTGTCGAATTTCCTGCCGACTGATGGGGAAATGGCGGGAAAAGCTGCTAAACGGAGCGAGTTATGGCGGGAAAACGGGGCTGGATGATTGGATCAAGAAGGCCGTAGAGCGGGAATTGAGTTGCTTCGCCTGGAGCTTTCTAATTCGATATTTCGCCGCCTTGGATGTCACCCTCACTTTTTTTTTTTATTTTATGCCATTTTATTTTTTCCTAATGCCGAGTATTGCATTTCCTCAGTCTTCAGTTCCCTCATCAATTCACGTCGCGAAAGAAATCGCTCTTGCGTATCATTCAGGACGAGTTTTGTTCGACGGAATATAAAACTGAAATACTAAGAAGAATTCAAAGTTCACTTTAGACCTTCCACTTTTCAACCAATTCAGGAACTCTTCTAGATGATTTTATCTTGTAAAAAGTTTTACAAATAAAGCATATATATTAAGAATAATATAAGCGCTTTTCTAATATTGGAAAATGGCCCCAGAAAAAATATTTCAACAAATGATGTAACTTCTGAAGGAGAAATTTATCTCGCTGTTAACAGTTGACACAGTTGTAGTCATCAACAGTTGTTTTGGTGGGATATAGTTATCGTAAATAACAATAGTTACTGTTTAATTATTTCTTATAACTATATTAAATTTTGTTTTGCAATCAAATTAAAACAAAATATTACTTTTTTTTATTTATCCATTGTTTATTTCTTATTATCACTAACGATGAAACTCCTTTTTTTAAAAAATAAACAACATTCCTGATTTTTCAAAAAAATTATCATTTAAGACGTGTCAAACTATCTGAATTGTTTATCATTTTTCAAAATATTAACATAACATTGAATTGAAGAATTTCTTATGGAACATTGAAACAGCTACATTCATGGTAATTTAACTTTAAAAAAATAACAGAATATTTACCACTCATTATGGAATTATTTTTATTTATAGGAATATTTTAAGCATAATTTTTAATTTGGGGACTAACATTTTACTGTAGGAAACATGAACCAAAACCTTGCCAGTCATATTACATTAAATATATTCCTATTTCATAAAAAATAAATAAATAAATGAAATAAAATAAATCTGATACTCGTTTAAAAAAAAATATAATTAATATTATATTGTATATATGTTTTGTGGTTTCATAGTAATTTTGTGTTTAATATCTAGCAATGAAGGTTAAAAACGTTATAACAACAAATCAATTTTTCAAGTTACAAATTTTCTTTCTGAACTAATCTGACAATGAAAATATCTATAATTGAGTTCTACATGTTTTAACGAAGGCTCTTGCGCCTACATTGAAATTTTGTTCATTAAAACAAAGGTAAGCCATTTTTTACTTTATTGTTCTGAAATATTTGAAAAAATGGTAGAATGTTTTTAAGGAGAGTCCTTTAAATAATGCTTTTAAAGTAATATTGCTCCTTGTGCGAAGTAAACTTATAGTGATTGAGCTTTGAATATCGTGAATTGTGTATATATACTCAAAATTAGTATCAATGATATGTTCATGGAATAAATGAGCATTGAATTAAAGGAAAAAGAAGCGATTCAACTAAGATTAAAAAATCAAGATTGTCAGGATTATGTTAAAACTCAATTTCTCTAGGCGCTGAACTCATTCTCGATTTCCAACTGTTACAACACTGACTAGAAAAAAAAGTCTAAGCTTCCAATTAATTATAACTGATTGTATTTTGTATATATATACACCTATGTATTATAGATTATTGGATTTTGCATTTAAATGAAAATAAAGAGGTTATGAAAAAAAAAATTAATAATAACTGACTCATTTAGATAACTATAGCAATGTTGCTTAGACTTACAGATTTGAGCTTTGGGGCTCAATTTCCATCGAATTTCTTTCGCATCCAGTTCTTACGATTCAAAATCTTTCGTAAAACCTTAATGATCCAGGCTTTCTCAAAATTATCAATAATGACCTCGAAATTCCCAATTTGGTCAGAATCAGATATCTTCCATGATTAACTCCATACCACCCACTTAATTCTAATTCTGCTTCCTCTTCTATTCCTTATATTCCTCCAAAGCGTTTAAAAAGACCCATTGTAATATAACTCACATAACATTCAGTGGTAAATTTAAATTATAAATAATAACAATAAAAAAAAGTATTAGGGAAACATAGAGCTCTAAAATTATAATTTAGACTGAACTTCTGTTAATTGATTACTTATATAACATTTAGAAAATAAATTATAACGGTGTAATGGAGAAAAAATAATTTAATATACAAACAAAGGGAGGAAGGAGATTTAAGGGAGCAAGGATAGGATCGAGATAGGAAGGAGCGGTGAGACAGGAAGGAAGGAGGAGCTAATTTGGTTAAAGAGGGGTTGGCTGACCACTCCGTTTAAGTGTATTCTAATTGAGGAGGGATGGTTCAGGTACCCAGCTTACCTGCGATATTTGCGTCAGCCCGTTAGGAATGCAATAAGGCCAGCTTTTGTAGCAGATATTAAACTGTGACATATTAAAAAAATGAAAAAAACATTCCCTTTGACTGGCTCTCTCCCCCGTTTATCTTTATGAGTTTTTATCAATTTTCTGATTTCGCCGCTCCTGGAAATTTTTTTTTTTCTGTAAATGGAAGAACCATGAACATTTGATTAGCTAGGGGAGGTTTTGAGGTAAGCAATTGAGGGTGGCTCCCTCCCCCAAGGTCGCCATGTTTGATCCCGTCTAGTTTTCTGATTGGTCCGTCGGCCACCCTCCTCGGGGGTAGGCAGGGGAAAAAAACGTGTATAAAAAATCCAGCGCTACCCAGGGGCCATGCATGGGAGTAGTCATCTTAGTAAGTGGATTAAATGGCAACTGTTTCTCTAATTAGCCAGTAATATCCTAGTCGTTATCTTATTGCCAGTTCTTTTTAAAATCATTTGTGGATGAAGCTTTTTTTCTATAGTCTTTTTTTTTTTTTGCCCTCCATCCCAGCGGCTATTGTCGACCATTTCTATGGATTATGTGTATTAACAAGGCTATAATTTTCTATTATTTCTGCTTAAAAAAAGAACACAAATAGTTAAAGCTAATTAATTAGAATATGTAATATGAATGAATTGGCGGACTTACTTAATTTTTGTTACTTTGTATTATCTACGTAATAAATATATATTTTTATTTAATACCAGATCCACCTTACATGATTAGAATTACAGTAAGATGTTTTTTGTTTAATAATTGATTATTGACGCTATAAATATTGAACAATTGTGAATAATAATGATGAATTATAAAAAAAAATAAAATAAAATTAATAGATAAAATAATAATCTTAAGAAGTAGGGTTGGGGAAGAATGGTTAATGACAAAAATAATGATATTTATAGATTAAATAAAATAAATAACTTCTTCTAAATGGGGGTAAAAAATAAAGTTAATTTGGAAAAAACAAAACAAATAAAATAATAGAAATCGATAAATATAGAATTTATAACATGATGTTAAATATATAATTGATGAGGAAAGGAGGAAATTGAAGAATTAGAAATATTCTAATGATGGATGTCAGTTCGAACCTTAACGTTGTCATTTTGAAGGTAGTGAAGTTACATTAATATATATCACAATAAATAAAGCGCACCTTATAAAAGTATTAAAAAACTTGTAATAACCTTTATAATGTGGATTTATTATATATATATTGCAGAGTATAGTTGTCATTGTTAAAACTGGTTCTTATGTGAGTGAAGTTAATTCTAGTATCCAGGCCGGTTCTATCCCTCTAGAATTATTAAATTAATTATTTTCCCTGTAGAAGTTATGAATAGAAGAAAGATCAGAATTATTTAGTGAAGAAAAAAAAAAAAAAAGTTAATTTGGAGTTAAAAATTTGATTAAGTCGAATGAATAGTACCAAGTAGAAGAAATCTTAACAAAACTAAAAATTTAATAAATTAGTTATTTGTAATGATACAAATCCCTCGTGACTAATATTACTGATGAATAGAATATTTTTTTTTTAAATAAAAGTTTTATAAACATAAATGCATTTCTTTATGCATTTATGTTTGAGTTCAAGTGATTTAGTAATATTTTTTTAACAGACTATACTTAAAAAATATAAATTTTTAAACATTTTTTCCCTTATGAGAATTTAAAATGGTCTTAATTTTTAATAGATTTTATTTGTTTAAATTAAATGTGTTACACTTTGTTATAATGCACTCATGCAGGAATAAAAAAAAAAATGTTCTCCTAACCGAAATATTTTCATTCGCATTTTACGTATTAAACAACAAAGAACTAATTCGGTCCCGTGACTTTCTGCTGTCAAATTTGTGTTCGGACCTGATGGATGAGCAAAGTTGGTTTGATATACATTTTAGAAAATTGGTTCTCTACTTTCGCTTACGCATGCGCAAACATATTTACTTCGATGAACTACATTTCGAACAACTGATCCTATCTGCCAAAAGTTGGAGACTAGTGTAGACCCGGTAATAGTGTATTGTTTACCTAATTCTATCAACCATTTTCGCCTGCACTACGAAAAACTAATTTCTTAGATACACTTATGTTTAAAAAGAGGCTAATCTTGTAGATTTTGTACTCTAACGACAAATCATAAGTCCTGGAATATAAGTAAGTACGTATCCTATAGAAATTTGCAGAAAAATGATAGTTACTAATAGAAAGATCTAGGTTTGCAGAAAATAAAATAAAGGGATAAAAAAAAAATTAAAATAGTTATGTATTGTATTGATAAGGTGATGAGATCTCCTCTCGATTTTTTTGTATAAAAAACATTTATTTCTTTTAACAACGTTTCGAGGTAATTTCCCTCCACTTTATGCTTGCTAATCCCTTTAATTACACCATTCTATTTCAGTATTATTGTAACAACTCCCTAGAAATAATTAGAAAAGATTAACTTTAACACTTTCTTGGTTAAAATATTGTCAAGAATGATGATAGTAATTTATGTATTCCAACAATTTTAAAGGTGTTCATTAATTAATGCTGTGATAATTAAAATGCAATATCACAATCTCTCAAGATATCATAACACAATAAAAGGCCATCCTTCCGGCCGGACCCGCCACACTAAGACCCCCAGGGAGGAAAGGTCCTATTTCACTTTTAAAATATTTGCTTAAAACGGGAACAGGAGACTTAAGATAGTTAAAGCAATCAATATTTATAAAGCGCCTGAAATTGGAGGCAATGAATTGGAGGCGCCTGAATCTATTTTTCATCTTAGCACAATCTAATATTCTATTAGCTTGAGTATTAGTTCTTTGGATCTGTTTTGGAAATTTATGTGCTGCTTCGTTACTTCCTGTCGATAGATATGGCTGTATTTAATTTTATACAATTTTATTTTCTCAAGTGAATTACATTTTTTAATATAAAAAATCACTTAATCGGTATACAGGTCGATATAACTTGTATTAATCATAAAGACAATTTTTATCGATAAAAAAAGTAATAATTTATTTTTATTTTATACAGATATCGTTCAAAATCACATAATTACGTTATTTTGTTTATTTTTTTTTATTGATCAAATTTATTCATCTTATTCTAATTTATGTATAAGTTTTAAGTTCATTTTATTTTCCATATATTTTACCTTTTTTTCATTTTTAATTTTCTCATTTGAAATTTCGATTTATTCTTTTGTTTATTAAATGTTAATTTACATTTTTATCATCCAATAAAGTTTTTTTCTTCTAAAATATTTTATTTATTAATAGCGTTAATAGAAACGTGATCTGGGATTTATGTTTGTCTTCAGAAAATGTATTTAAATACTTCATTTTAATAATTTATACGTAAATTCAAAAATACTTTGTAAAAGTTTATCCACTAATTATGCCGCTATACTTGTAATTGTTGTGATTTACTACATGTATTTCCAGAGCCTCTACTGTTAATATCGCCCTCATAATGAAAATACTCCCCCCCTTGTTCTGTTTGGATAAAGCACTTAATTTAGCCGATGGGATATTGTTTGAACTCTGCGGAACGGGCTGTGATGACCAAAAGGCGAAAGAGATAACGCAGGAGTGCTTTAATTTGGCGGGGATTGTCCTGATGAATCTGCTTTCAGTAATTATCGAATCATGGAGCGGTGATGAGAGCAAAAAATATCCCGCTCTCGGAATACAGGGAAGGGGTGGAGCGAATATTCCGCTAGAGTATATCCCGAATAATGAGAACGCACATAATATGTGCTCGGCATAAATAAAAGGTATTCGGATTATTTCATATCCGCGTCAGTCATCGCGGGGATTATTATGGGCCTTTTAATTTTATTTTAAATCTTGTTTCATAATTATCTCTTCTGGGAACGTGTTCTGATCAATAAATCTACCATTATTGTTTGTTCTTTGTTTCATTTTATAATTCATTCAATTTAAGTATCATGGCCATCATGATTATAAATAAATAAAATATACATGATGATGTAGACGCATATATATGTTTGTGTGTGTGTTATATACTAGTTCATAGGAGCAAAAAATATAAACAATAAAATTTAAAATAATATATATTATTAGAATATTGAAAAATTTCGGACGAAATCTCATTCAGGCAACTATAATACAGTCACGACTGTAATACAACTTATATACACGTATTCTATAAAAGTTTTTTTATTAAAGGGAATCGTTTAATATTTATGGTTGTACAATATATTGAAAAAGGCTGATTTTGATCATCTTCTAATTTTTAACTACTATCTAAAAATTCATAAGAGATAATAACTCCAGTGAATTTTGATATTAATGAATTGAATATGTATAATTACTCTAATATTATATCTTATGTTAGAGGTAAAATATGGAATTTTCACTTATAATAATAACATTAATTTGGATTAATTTAAGTTTAAAATATCTCTTCTTCTACCGAAGAGACTGTAATGGCTGTCGTCAAAAAGATTGAAATAGTTGTCAAAAATTTAATGATTGCTGACATTTCGATGCGCAATGCAGGTGGGTTTATTATTACGATGGGTTTATTATTATTTATATTTTTAATACAGAAGAAAATTGTTATAAATTTATAATTATGAGCTGTAAACAGCCAGCATTGAGATTACCCGTGAAAAGGAATACTATCAGATATTAAAATTATTTATTCTATAGCTAGCTGAGTGTAACTTTAGATATGTGACATGATATTCTTACCATTACAATTCTTGCATGTCGCATTTAGCCAGTTCTAAACGTTTCATATAAGTTACTCTTGTTTCAGGTAGGGGTTTCAGCTATGTAATACCGCAGAACAAGCTTAGGAATTCAAGTTATTCTGAACAGACTAAAAGTTAGTTTATTTATAAATATAGTTTTATCAATGAACTGAGGTGTTTATGAGGTTTCTAAATCATTGAAAATATTTATCTGCAAAATTACATTCAAAATAATTAATTGTGAGGTATTATATCAAAAGTAAAGGTTTTATTTGATAAAACAAAAGTTCTGCAGCTAAATGCTATGTTTATTTAAATAATTTAATTTCCCTTGTCAAATAGCAGTTATAGTTCAACATTTTGCAACAACAGTTCAATTTATCTATATGAGAAGTTCCTATATTAAACTATGGATAATAATATAGGTATAGAATAGAATAATCTAGGTGAATATATTTACTTCAGATAGAAAACTCCTTATTTGTACTTTTATAAATGAAACTAACCGAATTGGGTTCTATACATTGACAATGAACTTTTAAAATTATAAAGTGAAAACATTAAAATATTGGCGATAAAAAAAAAAAAATTATATTCATAATGTATTATATTTTCGATCCCAATCAAAAGAATATCAGTTTCCCCAGTCCATTGGGAAAACGGTTTGGCATTGTGCCTCAGAGAGGATATAAAAAGGATCGGAAAAGAATTACCCCCACCTCTCTGGAGTAGCCTCCATTGTGATTGAAATAAAAACATTTCCAGAAAGGCCCTGAGAAAGTGCACACAAGGGATAAAAAGGGAGTATTGATCCGGAGAAGGAGATGATAAAGGCGGTTGAATAATGGGCCAAATCCTGAGTCCTGTGGGGGAGGGGATGGAGCAAACATCACTAATGGAATTTGTGGGAGGGGGTCTGCATAGTGCACCGCGGCCTCCTGCATCCTATCTTCTGTAGAGGGGTCTTCCAAGATTGGATTCTTCATCTCCTCTCGGGCTTTTTGTGAGGCTCCTCATAGTGAGTTGATGGAATTGGGAAGCTGTGAGGGGATGAGAGCTGTCTCACAGGGACCCCTGGCGATGGACATTTTTTGGGAAGCCAATAAAATATTTATATGAATAATAGTAAATTAATTAACTAAACTCACATGCTATGAATATAATAATGAAGGTTAGATGGATAATTCACATGGACATCCATTAATTAAATTGCTAATATCTTTATCTAGAAGGTAAATGACACAGTGCCCATTTTTTAGCAACGGAACATAAATATATATTTTTATTCAACTAATTCTTTTATTAAAAACAAACACATATTTATTTGTTGAAAAATATTAATAAAAACCTCCACAATAAGCAAAATCAAAGGTAATTTAGAGGTAGATTTTTAAAACTCATTATTTAAACCCCGTTAGTCTGTTTCAATGAGGGTAAGTCCTATCTAATTATTATTGATTTGCCCAGTTTGATAAAAATAGTTACAGACATTTTTGAGAAAACTCTAAAAAAAGTGTATAATCGATTCTCAAAAGTCACACTGATAAATCGATTATAACGAAAAACTTGCTCTAATATCTCTCTCATACGCATACCCTAACTATTTAATTTGAATTTCGTACGATATTTTGGTATTGAGCTAGCCTTTTCCAACCACACACTCATAATGGATATCCAGGAAACACAGGGAGGTGGATTATTACTCAAATGCTTATAGGACACGGATGCTTGAGGGCGGATCATCGTATCTAATCTGTGATTACATAGACGAAACAGTAGAACACTCCTTATTCTCTTGTCCAGGTTATACTGGAGTGATTATATAATGAATAATGACATGAAACTTGGCAAAAAAATCAGTTCCAGAGAACTTAGCCGTTTTGATGATGACAAGCCAGAATTGGAGTGCCAAATTAAAATTTGGAAGCGTATTTATTTTCACAATTTCTTTATCAGTGGATATAATATTATAATATATAATTAATTTTTTCATTGAATTAATCTTTTTTTTTCATAATTTATTTATTGTTATTTACAACTGTATACATACATACACATCACGTAAATTTGCTGTAAGTGATATTATAACATGATACAAACATGTGGAGAATCTACCCATTGATAGAACTCCAAAAACACTTCTAAAGGAGAAGATCTCGAGGCCATCTTCTTTTCAGACGCCTAGGAGGATTATTAGGTAGTGAAGGAGAAGCCAGGCTAGAAACGAGTTGGTTTGGGTGGTTGGGAAGTTTATTATAGAAGAATTGGTATCTGGTTATGGCCAAATCGGCAACATAGGGGACATTGAGTCCTGATGGATGATTTGATTTGTAAGTAAAGTAAGGAGAATTAAGGATTTTATGAAGGATTTTGGACTGTAAGGATTCGAGAGGAATTAGATGGTTTAGTGGAGCCCCATAGCTCAATGCCGTATGTCCAGATAGGCCTTATAATAGTCATCTAGATCAGTCTTTTGTAATAGATTGGAAGTTTGGACCGTTTGTCTAGTAAGTGCTGTAATAGTCGGAATTGACGAGCAGTTTCCTGTCTTTTCAGTCTTGTATGAGGATTCCATGTCAGTCGTTTGTTCAGATTTAGTCCTAAGTAACGGATCTGCTCAACAAGAATAAGTGGGGTATTATTAAAAGATACTGTGGAGCAAGACGAAGGTTAAATGTGGTTTGGTGGGATTTATTTAATCTTAAATGCGAAATTTTGTTGCCAATACGATGGTAATGTATTGGAAAAGAAATATCTATGAGATTTAAGAAAATACATATGTAAGTACCAAACAAAGTTGTTTTCCAACTAATTTTTTAATACTTTTTAACCACTTGAAGAAATATATTTCAGGAATTATGAGAGTGCATATGCCAGCACAGCACTCACAACAGAGGTCATTTAACTTACTATAAAGTAGTTTATGTTACGTATCTTCGTAATGGTAGTAGTTTTTATGATATTCGCATATGTAAATACCTTTTATACATAAAATTTTGTACGAACGACTTTAAATAAATTTATTTGGGCAAATATCATAAAACCTACTGCTCTTACGAAGATAAACGTTTGGAACTAATTTATAGTACATTAAACTAGCTTTAATTTGAGTGGTTATAGACATCTGTTCGTCGATTTCTTTTTGAGATATAGATTTCTCAAAATAAATTCACTAACTTCTGATTTTTCAGCTAATTTTTTTATGGAATGTTGCTTTTAAAAGCTATATCTCGGAGACTGTTCAAAGTAAGTAGCTTTATTAGGGCTTATATTTTAATGAATTTACTCTACTTTAAATGATGTCCTCTTAGTTTTTCTAGTTATTTTTGGTAGTTTTAAAGATATAGTGCTCCGCATGAAAAATTAATTTTTTTTACCGTATTGAATCACCCGCTATTTTTTATTCTACCTATACTTGTCAGATACGCATTTTGAGTAGTAATTATACATATTTTTCATTAAAGTAATCAAAAATGAGGTGAAATAACTACCTTGTTTTCTCCTCTTGGACTCTTGTACAAAGTTCATTTGTTAGATTTGATAGATTAAAAAACGGATTAAGGTTTTTTTGGATGTTAGAATCAGAAAATGAATCAGTAAGACAAAACCGATAATATAAGCCAGTTTGTTTGCGTTATTATTACTACTCCACTAATGAAATGTCAGATATGAACTTTTGAGATAGGGAATAGACATGCTTTAAGCTTTAAGCAGGGATCATTGCAGTATAGGCTTGTCAGTTCCAGGCCGTGGATTGGCATCGCAACCAACTGCGCACAATCTGCTTCTATGTTCGTACTCCCTGATAGCTATAGCTCATTGTGAGTTGTTCTTTGACAGCGTGCCTTTTATTTAATATTTGTTACAAAAGCTTTCAGAAAAGATTAATCTATAAAAACATATTTTTACTATAAAACCTCCTATCTGTTTTTATGGAATGAATAGGACTTACTAACCTACTTACCTCCTCAAGTTTGGTGTAAAATAGTGGGCTCGTGTTGAAGTTAACGCTATTTTGGTGGCTTACGAAAAAAACAAAAACAAAAAAAAATAATGATCAAGGAATGCGAAAATTATGAAATTTTTTTTTTTTTCTGTTGCCATCCACAAAGACCTTAACATCCCATTCGTTGCAGATTTGGCCCAAAACAGATGTGTATTTTCATTCCAAACTCCTCACCCATCCTAACCCATTAATTCTTAATCTTTCATTCTTAACAATCTCTGATAACCCTCCGAGGCGTCTGAAAAAAAGATGGCCACGGGACCTTCTAATTTAAATTAATGCTTGAAGTACCACCAATGGGTGGTTCCTTCCCAAGATTTTCAAGTGTAAATGAAACATACAACATATATACTTATTATGTTTATTAAATTTACAGTTGTAAATCACATTAAATAAATAAATAAAAAAAAAATATTCTGTTGCTATAAAAATTCGTATTTTAAGGTTATTATTCTAGATGGTAATAACAAATATAAGCAAATTTTCATTTTAAAGAATACAACAGTTTAACAAACGATTACTACTAAGTCGTTATGCAATCAGGAAATAACAGCCTGCCATGACTTTTCCTGACGAATCCGATATATCTTTTTTTCCTCTTTTCTCCTTTAGACATTTATAACATTCTGTAATATTTAGCATTTATCCATGGTTTATTATTGCTATCAATTAGAATTTTTTTTTTATAAATAAAATTAAAGGAACTTTAGAGAAAATATTTTGAAAAATTGGCATTTAAGCCCTGTTATACTATATCAGGGGTTGCCAACTTTTCTGTATTTAAGACCTACTTTTTATCTTATAACATGTCGCGATCAACTTGTGATCAGAATAGTCTAAGGGGGAAGAAGGGGTGTAAAATGCATGTTTATACACTGTTTTTCAGTATCAGGTACATTTCAGCAAGGTATTGGTAGATAATAAAAATATATGTTCAAAAGTATTATTTATTTTTTAAATCACTTATTAAGTTTTCGAGATATAGACTCACAAAGAAAATAAATTTCCAGACCCAACTTTTGAAAGCTGCATTCCGTACATGCATTACTTAAACAATTCGATTTTCCGGTACTTTTTTAAAAGTTTTTGTACTGGTTGTTCGTAAGTATGAACAAGTTGTTATGCTGCACAGTATGGCTGATAATTTGATTTCAATATTCTACTTTTGGGTGTTTTTTTTTCTCTTTGATCCAGGAAAATTTTTCATGAAAGAATAATATGACTTACTTTTTAATAGCTGGCTGAGTACACATCGCACTGAATTACATATTTACGGCTTATCTACCTACGCAAAAAACATCAATAAGTGTCAAAAAACTCACGTCCAGAGAAATTAAAAGAACATGGATAGTTAATAACTTTTGATCACTATGAAATATGTATTCAACTATTGCTAAAAAGTCTTCTAAAATCGCTTTGAAGTCCATGGTACACGGAACTAACCTCAGACATCGACGATCAACTCGAATTGGCCTCAGGATCGACGTGTTGGCCACCACGGAACTATATCAATAGGGATAAGATCCAGCTGGCATATAAAAAAAATTATTGCTTCTTAATTAGTCGAGTTTAAACAAAATCGTTAATGCCGTATGGAAGAAAATCGATTTTATAAAGTGACACTTCTGCTTTGTCTATTTTAGCGAAAACGTTTCTTCTCATCACAGGCACCCGCCTTAGATATGTCGTTTTGGTTTTTCAAGACTTTTCATTTTTAAGCTACGCTCTTTTGGTTAATTACTATTATTGCAAAACTTTCTCTTACTATATTTTCAATATATAGGTACAGCAAAGTAAAAAAAAACACGGAAATCAGACCATTATAGGCAAAGATACAGTACTTCAAAAATTTTATCATGCTACTTTTTACATGATTATTGTATAATATTAAATAATTCTCCAAAGGTCATTTTACCATTTTCGTGGTCCTTTATAATCTCTTTGTCATGAAATTATTTTGACCCAATTAACTAAATTAATTTAGTTAAAATTTTTCATTATACTATGCATAGCTAAGATCTGATCTAAGAACATCCAATGTAGGAGCAAATGTGTTGCAGACGTATTTATTTTATTTTTAAAAAACTTTGATATTTTTTATGTTGGGTATAAACTATTTTGCTAACATTTAATCAGTTTTTTGTTATA
>NW_027109924.1:545621-561852 GCF_000696795.3 Halyomorpha halys
TAAAATACCTTGATTATAGTAGCTTGTATTTTTATTCTTCAATAAAACTATTATATTAGTTTTTAATAAAAAATTAAATTTTTTATTTTTATTTTTGGAGTCGAGTTTTTCTTGAATATTAGGACCTGAAAATTGACCATTATTTGAGAATCACCCGTATGTAAATATTTTATTTTAATGTTCAATAAAATGAATATATTTTCTTATAGAAAGTAATTATTCTAATTTGTTTTTAATATTTAAATTATTTATTTTACATCGCATATATAAAATTTAATTACCAGATTTCACGAGTGTATTGCATAAAGTATGAATAATAATTTAGCTTTAAACATTTTTATTCATCGAAAGGAGCTGAGGTCCACAGATTTTTTTTTCCTCCGGCGAAGAAGGAAGCGAAGACAGGACACAATAGGCCCCTCCAAGAAAGCCCTGAGGCAGCTTGCATTTTTACATGGCATTAGGATAATTCCAAGGGGTCGCTAGGTCTACGGTTACTGCCCGCCTTTATTTCAGGACCTTAGACAATATCGAGCTGATCTGCATACTGTCTGGGGTAGTACCTAGGGTGTGAACTGCCACTAGGAGCAGTCTCATGGTAATCTATATCCTACAGGTAATGAAACAGGCCCCGCTGGATCCTTGTCTCTTTGTATTAATGGAAAATACAATAGCAGTGCATTAAAAGCCAGGAGGGACACAAAGGATTAAATTATTGTCCTCATACATTAGTAATTTATATTATTCGCATTATTGAACAGCTAGTTGTTTTTTCTCGTTACCATCTACCCTCCAATCCACTCATCTACAGTCCAAGGTGGGAAGTTGGAAATTTAACTGAACGGATTTCCACAGATTTAATCCTTGCCGTGAGTTTCTTTGAACTATTCTTTGATTGATTCTTTTCATCTTATTTCTTTTTTAAATTGAAAAAAAAATGTATTGAAAAAACAAAATTAATTCCCCACGTTAGGCTTTTTAGGCAGAATCTTTTTAGATAAAACTATTAAAAAATTCTAAATTTTCTTTTTAGGAAATTTGATTATAATATTTTTTTAAATTATTGAAGTGTAAAAACTTCCATATAGAATATAACCTATCTATTTTTTCTTATACAATGTTTCGGGACAATTATCCCATACTCATGTACTTTTACAATTCTAAAATAAATTTATTCTTATCAATAATTTTTATCTATTTCATATGTGTGTATTTAAAATTCTTGTAATCATATTTACCAACAGAAAACAATTTTAAGAACGTTTAAAAACAATTTTAAACTATTATTACATAGATGATATGATTTCAATACGGAAATTGAAAATATGACAAATATGTTGTAAATATGATTACAAGAATTTCCAATATACACATATAACATAGATAAAAATTGTTGATATGAATAACTTAATTTTAGGATTATGAAGGTTCATGAGTATGGGAAAATTGTCCCGTAACGTTGTACAAGAAAAATATAGAATAGGTTATATTCGATTTGGAAATTTTTTCACCTCAACAATATAAACAAAATATTAAAAATATATTTCGGATCTACATTTTATTAAATTTTAATTAAAATTAAAATCTCTACCACTACAACCCATGAAGGATCAGGAAGTACAGTACCCAGTACCCAGGAATTTGTAAGGAAGTACTTAAATTAAATTAAATTTTAATAAAGAATAAAAAACACTACAGATATTTTAAAAAAAAGGTTTCTTTCCTCATTGGGTTTTTAATTTTTTTCCTCCACATTCTTTGTTTTCTTTAACACTTATTACAATATATTACTTTACAATTTATATAAGGTGATGTTTACGTACTGATCCATAGGTGACCAACCTATTCTAACTATGGTGGAGGGTCAAAAGTTTTTCATTTAGTGGGAACACCAGCTAATGAAAAAAAGTCAACACACCAGATTGGACTCAAACCGGCACTGCCAGCATATCTCACACTGATAGACCTGCGCCTAACCACTTGAGCTACAATGAGCCCCAAGAAGAATCACATTTAATGTCTCTTTTACAGAAAACTATTTATACTAAAAAAAACTCGAGGTAGAGGGTAGGGTAGGTTGTGTTGCGCCTAATTGCTCCCTCTCATATTCTTCACTAGATTTAATGTAACTATTAAATAGCTAAATGTTCTTTGATGAAAATTATAAGTTTGATGATATGAATTTACTTTCGTCACCATAAAATTAAATTAATTTTGTCTTCCTTATTTAAAAATTATTCTTTGGATGATTTTTAAATTTGTATTTTTATGTTTATTTTTTTAAAATTTTATGGCTCTCCATTAAAAGATTTTAATACAATATAATCGTTGCATCTAATATCTTTTTATTAGAGCAGTAATTGGCTTTATTTGTATTTAAATTTATTTTTAAATGGATTAAACCGAGATTACTTTTGAAAAATTTACGAATAAAACTAATTAACATACTACTAAAATAATTTAAAAATCCATAAGTGGTTAAAGAATATGGGAATAATTTACGAGCTAGTTAATTTAAAGTAATTGAATAAAATATTATTATTTAGTTATAAATTGACTTGAAATAAAAATATCAAACAATTTATTGTTTGTAGTCCTTAAAAAGATAGAATATTCCCCACTTTTTTAACATTCCATGTGAACTGCGATTCATTCGGATGAAACATTTAAGTGTGCACAATCTTTCAATGGAATCAACTAATTTCCCAATCAGTTATTTGCTTTATCGCCCCACATTCAGACCTAGATAGCAGAAGTGCTTGATAAAATATAGTTGCCGACGTGATCTTATGGTCAATTAAAATTGTTTTCCAAGTTTGAAATAAATTTTGAAGAGTTGAAACATGAAAGTGTTCAACAATTGAAAGCAGTTGTTAACTTACTTTATTTAACTTTCTAATACAAAATAATCTGTTGATTTTTGGCCTGGAACAGCATTCTGTTACTTTGAAAGTTATTTAATTTCGTAGCCAAGCAACATAAACTAAGCATTCCGTGTTTATTTTTGACTAATATTTACAATCTTCGCCTGGTATTACAAGTTATATCGAGTTCAAGTGGAAGTTGTGACTAAACTCTGATCAACAGTTTTTGAAGTTTGTCCATTAATTAGATAAGTTTACACAAAAAGTCTTGGGATCAATTAATTTGCATATTATTGACCATTGGCTATTTTGGTTAGAAATGCAATTAATAATTTTAGAGTAAAATTATATAAGTAATTATCCCGAGGACCTGGTAGGTATAATTTATCCTGTTCTGCATATATAATGGACCGAGTCACAGTTGCATATGTTCGCCTGCTAAGAGCAGCCTAATCTTAGACAGGGATCGCACAATGCATTCGTGGAGAAGTGCAGTTAGTACAGTTTGTATTTGCAGTGCCGGGCAGGTTGCGTTATTATTGAATGACGTGACCCGAGGCAGACATTGCCCGATCGCGTGCAGATTAAACCTTCCACTCTCCCCGAGCCATATTAAAATTTCCTCTATTGTTGCCGGGAGCTTATTATTCCACGTCTCGAAGGCTGAGGTATTGTCTCCAGGTCCTAGATATCGGATTACCCTTCGGGAGATCCTCATTTTGGGGTCTATAGCTCTCCTTACCGTCTTCTTTTTAATTAGCCTCTAACGACAGCTCTTCAGGTTTAAGGAGGTAGGGGGGAGGGTCTTTCGTCCTTACTTTTCTTTTGTAGGCAATAAAAATGACTTTTGCCGGAGGGTTTGAGAATCTGGTGGACTTTGTCCTACAACGCTCTTATGCAACAATACGCTTCTCCTTTATTTTAGCATCACTATTATATTATTGTACTTTTGGTTCCATTTCTTCAACATTGTAAGATCAAAAATTGATAACTGTTCCTACTTAATTCAAAGCTTGTTGGTATGTTCCAAGTCCAAGAATATGTTGATTGTCGTTGTACTTTCTTCTGAAAGATCATTCATCCAAATGAAACTTATTGACAAATCTTTTTGTCTACATAGACTGACTTCTATTCTAATTAAACGGAATGTGTTTCGACATTTTCCATTAGTCTTAACCGGGCATGTGGTAAATTTTTTAAAGCTATTGTTAATTTTTCAATCTTCTCCAATTCTTTTTCAGGGTAATCTGAAATTTCCAGTGCTTTTTCTATGCATTCTGATAGTAAATTGCAGTTAAGGATGAATTTACGTAGGGTTTTTTTTTTTTTTTTATCCAAGTCCTGAAGGCATAGGTCGTGAAAAACAAAAACGAGTTTTTTCGGTTTTCAGTGATTTGAGCTTAAACGGTGTGGGAAATAGAAAAAAGAAAGTTTTAAAATTCAATTTCCTTAAAAATTGGAATTTGATATTCCGCGGCCTGCCAAAGTTACAAAATTTCTATGAGGATGAGGTATCAATTAAGAACCTCACTTATTATGACGGCTTCATAAGAGAAATTGAATTTTGAAGCGATTTTGCTGCTCCTTAAGGTTTTTCCAATTTTGGCATTGCTAGCACGTGATTTGCGTCTCCAAGACGCGTCGGATAGAAAAGTGCACTGTATGAATTATTCTTAAAATCCGATTTACTGTGAGAATCAATACTGGAAAGTACCACATTTTATTGAAAATTCCAGAGTTAGATACACTGGAAAAGAACTGAAAGCTAGAAAACCAACAATATCCTCAAAAAATAGATCATGTGCCAGTGTCATGATCAATAAAAATTCAAACCAAAAATTGTATAAGTTATAACGGATACACCTTTATATTGGGATGCCTTGTATGTGTATATTAAGAATACTCGTTCATTTTTTTTAACTAGTTATAGGACACTTCTTTTCAAACTCGAGTCAATTCCCAAGGCGATATTTAACGTGGGAAAAAAAGTAAACAAAAAAAAATACCTCACTTTTATGAGATAACTTAATTTTTTTTTTTAGTATTTTGGTAAATCGATAATTTTTTAAAATATAGATAATACATAATGTTAGAAAAATAATTAAGATTCCATTTTCTAAATTACTGAAATTTATCATTTTATACTAACAATGAAATTATATGGAAATAATATCATATAATAATTACATTGATTATTTTAAAAATTTCTTTATAAATCATTATTTTTCGAAAGATGGAAAACTTTTATAATTCATAAAATGAAACTTATTAATTTTTTATTTAGATTTTACATTATTAATGAAATTATATGGGGCTAATATCTGACTTTTTTTTTTTTTATTTGTTTTTTTAATTTCTCTGTAAATCGTTATTTTTCAATTGATGATTCAAGTTCTACAATTCAGAGAATGAAACTTTTAAAATTTTTTTGCTAAGCTTTTTCATTAATCATATAAATTGAAAAAAAAACTGAAATATTTGTTTAAATAGTGAATTATACTTCAACAATAATAAATTTTAAAAAATATGATTAAGTTATTTTACAAAACGACTTAGGTTTTCTATTATTTTAGCACCGTAGTACAGACGAAATGCATAATCATTCATGTGATATATTTTTTAAATATAATTTTAAGATCCAACATCGTTTAAGATAATAATCCTGAGTAAGCTATATTTATGATATTCAAATTAATATACAATATATTTATCTATTAAAAATTTACTTTTAGTTAGATAGGCGTTCATGTGCATTTTCTTTATATTCACTTTTATCAATAATTTTAAGTGGAAGTCCCAAGAATATTGAGTTACTAAAAAAAAAAGAAGAGAAAAATGTTCTCCGACTGTTGATTACTAATGCAATGAACCCCAGGACAGAGAAGAATCCTCCAATAATTGCCAACGTCATGGCGAGTTAATCTGACGATGGGCCATAACTCGATGAGGACAGGACGAAACTAATGGGATGAGACAGGACGAAGATCCTTCTTGTATCCTTGATCCTGAGGGGGGGAGGAGGGACATCTCTACCATCAAATATTCATATCGGTCCCATGTGCCCCTCACAGCCTTTGGAACAAGGAAAAGGGAAAAAGAATTTCCAGAGGATCCAAGTTTTTTCATAACTCGCCCCTCATCATTCCTTCATCGCCCGTTCCAGGGCTTTCTAAGGTTTTTCTATTTTTCATAAATTGTTCCTTCTTTTTTCTCCAAACTTTTACCACCTTCCATAGTTGCAATACATAACAATCAAAACTTACGAATTATTATCTAGAGGATATTATCTTAATTTTTAGTTTTACTTAGCTATATATGAAATATATAGTAAAAGAAAGTATTACAATCGTGCAAATTTTCTAATTCGAGATTTCGATGGATACCCGTTTTGGGGTTTCCTTAGTCAAAATAACAAAGTCTGTCTGATCAGCCTCGCTCGAAAACAAAATATTCTACGAAACTGAAATTTCATATTCATGTCGGGTATTTTTTTCTTTGTAGAGACTCCATAGAAGAAAATTATTTTATTTTTTCTTAAAGAAAGTTAAAGATTGGGGTGTCGTACCCATCCTCTTGTAACAATACTCAATTTTTCCTGAAGCAAGCGAAACGCACTTAATTCAACTATGATACATTGTAAATTAATTTTATAGAAAGATTATTAGTTGACTGTATCTGATGATTGTAGGAAGATGGTCCCTATGGCGGTCAAGAAAGGTACAATAATAAAAGAAAAACTATTCATCAATCACCGATGTTTCGCCCCACTTTCCTGCACTTCATCAGGGTTAAATGAGAACAAGATACAAATATTGTAAGGTATGACAACATTATAACAATATACATATAAAGTTATACAAAGATAATATATTTTTTAAAAAATGATATAATAAAGCGGAATGTAGAAACATAAAAAAAAAAAAAAATTATATGAATAGAATTGATAGGTAAATCAATTTATTTTATAGACTAGAATATATTAAGTTTGTATTATATATTATATAATAAATTACTTCGATTATTATATGTATGTAACAATATAAATTCACATTTAATGTTACATTAGATATAAAAAAGTATATTTAATTATATAATGCTTAATTTTTTTTATGTCTGAGTGAAAATGAAATAAGAACATCAATTCATTTGTTATACCTCACTTAATTTCGAACATTTTACTTAAAAAATTGTTACAGTAAATATCAATTTCTTTCCAAATTGAAGTAACAAAGTCATGATCGTATGATATTTCTCATCGATATACTGTCAAAAAACAGCAATAATTACTTTATTTAATAGGTCATAACTTCTGTTGTATGATATCGGATCCATTATAGAAAGATTAGAGATATATTAATTGCTGATGGACGCAAAATGTCTTTCCCAGAGATCGATCACAATGATATTTTAAAAAATATCAATAAAAACAAGAGAATGCTCTTTCGTGCTATACAAAAAAAATTAATTCAATTGTATTCAGACAAACATATCTAGTACTTACATATTTCGACAATTATTTTTTGATGAAAAATTTAGAATAGGTTTATATTTTTAAGAACATGTATCATACGTCATTGTTTTTCATATATTTCAACTAATTAGTATCACTTTCGATTCCAAGACATACACAATAAAAAAAAATTCAATTTGTTGAATTAACACTTTTTACAGATCACTTATGATATCCAAAAACAAACAAAAACTTTTATTTTATTTAGAGCTGGATATATTCCAAAGATAGTACTATAGCCTAGGGTTACTTTCTTTACCGAGGTCGTCCTACAAACTTTCCTAAATCTATTAAAGTTGTTAAAAATTAACTTCAGTCAACAGAACAATTTATAGAATACCTCAAACACAAAATTAAAAAAAAAGTTTTAATCAGATATTCACACTATTCAAGAAAGTAGTAATATGTTGAGTGCGTCTCTGGTATTTAAAAGAAAAAGATTTATAAGTCATTAGTAACATATAATTAAAGCAGATTGTTCTTTTTTTAGTGAACATATTAAAAAAAAACATAAAAGATCATTAAATTACTTAAAAAAGAATGATAGTAAAATTGTAATTATTAATATATCAAAGAATAATTTATTCTGAATTTTCTTTTTGAATGCACCACTAGTAAAAGACAATACTTTAATTAATGTAGTTATAAAACAATTTTAAACTATATGTGTATACATGACATGATTTCAAAATGAAAATTGAGAATGTGACAAATATGAGGTAAATATGATTAAAAGAATTTTAAATATACACATATAATATGTAGTTAAAAATTGTTGATTGGAATAACTTAATTGTTACAATTTTAGGATGCAAAGGTGCATGAGCATGGGATAATGTCCCTAAACGTTATATAAGAAAAATGTAGAATAGTTTATATTCTATTTGGAAATTTTTTTTCACCTTAACAATTTAAAAAAATCAAAGAAAAAGAAAATCGTTTTAAAATTTAATGTTATAAATTTATTTTTTGTTTTCCAAATACACCAGCATTGATAAGTATTGACAACTTTTAAATTAAATGCATTTAATAAACACAAGTTTATTATTTTGTTTATCATTTAACATATTTTAATTTTTTTAACTCTTAAAGTGACAGGTGGGTCTGCCGAATCCAGTTACATATATTTAGTAGAAAATGGATTATAAAACCTAAAAAAAAAATATATATATAAATTAGTTCAGAGCACCACAATGTAAGACAAACTAATATTATTTTGGGTACCCCAGAACTACCTGTGGTACTTTGGGTTAAATATTATATTAAATTAATAAAATTATAAATTATATTAAATTAAATATTAAATATGTTAAATCTTTGATACATTGTAACTTTGAACAATTTAAAAAAAAAAGTATAAATTAATACTTTATTTTTAAGACAACTTGAAAGAATTCTTGAAATCACAAAAAATATGAAAGTATCCGACCAAACAATGGTTAAGACAAGATGTCACAGTATTAAAATCATATTTTTGATTATTTGGGACTTATTAAAATATAATCGCAGCTTAAGCGGCGATATATTAATTACATATTTAAATTTCATCAAAATGTAAAATTTTTTTTTAGACTTATAAAATTATTAATAATAAAACAATTTTTTAGGCTAGAGAGAAAAGGAATGTCCGAGACCCTCTCAAACAAACCAGACCTGGGGCAGCAGACATTGAAGATAACTTTGGGAGAGGTGTTGGTTCGGAATGCTAATTATGCGTCTTTGATCATCGGAGCAGCGATTTCTCAGTCGGCGTCTGGGTATGCATAAAGAGTTATTGGAACATTTTATTATTATTTTTATTATACCTACTACAAAAATCACCTTTGATTATAAATAGATAAATTTATATATTTAAAAAAATTAATATTGCTTAAATATCATTGTTCTTAAAATGCACCATGGGTACATGTTACATTACGTGAGGCATGTTATCAAAAACATTTGTAATAAATATTCAATAAATTTATGTAGACAATTATTACTTTAATATTCGGGATTATTATTAATCAGCGGTAATATTGTTAATTATACAATTTTTTCTCAATAGTTGAGCATAGATTTGGTTTAAGCCTAGCTAAATAGGAAAAAACCTAATTTATGCAAAAATGTCACTTGAGAACTTTTTGTGAAAGTAACAGTCATTGTGGTAGTGATAATTTATTAAAAATGTTGCTCGGTACCATCAGTGCAATCCTCTCAATCCATTTTGCAGATATTTAAATGGTAAAATAGGCAAAGTAACTAGGTGAAAATAAATGTTGGAATGGAAAAAAATTCAAATAGTAATTAAACTATTTATTGTGAGCTAACTTTTCGCCCCACTTTGCAGGGCTAAAAAAGATACCAATAATAAATAAAAGAAGTCAATGCCATTATTTAACTACAATAGACCAACAATATAATACAGTTATGGTTATAACACTGTGGATTTGGATATAACGCGGATAGCTCTGGTCTCATGATTTGAATTGCTTTAAAACAAAATGATATTATTATTAACACACACAATTTTGATCCTTTGAAACTTTTCCACATAAATAATTCTCTTATTTATGTGAAGTAGTTTTACATTTAAAATATAAAAAGTTATATATGACATGGGCAATAAGCCTGTAGAAAACATTTTAAAGAATGACAAATATTGGCCTGAGCTCCGAAACATTGGATGGTTTCTGAAAATAAATGTTGAGAGTATATTTGGATCAAAATTATGTGTTTATAATAAAATAAACCAATCTCAAACAATCATTATAATAAATCATTAAAATACTATTTTTAAATAGTAAATAAATAAAAAAATAGTATAAAATTCTCGTCTCCATATTGTTTTGGTGCAAACTTTTGTAAAGTGTAACCTACAAAATTTAGTTCTTGAATCAAGTGTTTGTACATTTATATTTTATTACTGTGGCTATTATAAAGGAGTGAAAATTATTAATGGGGAATAAAATTGGTTATCGCGTCAGGAGTGGTGGTGATCCGTAATAGAGGAGTTCCAATGTTTTGAATATGTAACTTGTTGGCCGTGGGCTTAATGAAATTGTCCGTTATGAGGGGTTTCCTAATAAAATTCGGTGTTAAAAAAATGTTTCTGAAAACTATTTAAAATAGTTTCAAGGCTCGAATTAAATATAATAGTTGGCAGTCAAATATATTTTTAAATACATAAGGTCAAAGTTTGCAATACTCATGTCTTTTGCTTGGATAAAAAGTTAAGCTATATACCTCCTTACAGTAGAGAAGGGTGATGAGACATCATTGTTTTCGACGTGTTAAAGTATTCAAATAAAAAAGGAGCTAAAGTGAATCATTTTACTGAATACATTTCTCATTCTTTAACAGTAGCATATTTTCATTAAATCAAAACAGAATACTATATAATTTGTACACAAAATAGTATATAAGATCGTACGGGCTTATGCAATGGCATAAGAAAAAAATAGGAAACATTGTCATGGTTCTGATAAAGGCTCAACTTGGGCGCTCAACGGTGCTTCGGGTTGGAAGATATTTTGTCCAATGGTGCATTCCAACGAATTGTATCGGAGTGCGATGCAACATTAGCAATGCTCGACCAATCAAGGCTTCCACCGGTAATGTCGAAGCGTTATCGGCTGCAAGCTGGCTGCATTATTTTTTGACAAAAATGTAACTGAAGCAAAGCTTTGGTCAAGCATGACTTTGAATTTATACAATTTATATAAATCGCCTTAGGAAAGGAATATAAAAAATAATATAAACATCATTATGGTTGTTTGGTTTTTTAGTGGGATTCATTTATAATTTATGACATTAGTCAATGATTAAAGGGATTTTTTTTTGTAACCACACAGTCGACTTGTGAGGTCCATTCAAAATGAGAGGATAACTAATTGTATTGGAACAGAGATTAATATTTAAATTAATTGATTAGTCCAAGTTAAGTATCCAGGTTAAGTCACTATTTACTACTTTACTATTTTTTAAAAGCCTAACGTTTCGACTAATTTGGCCATCCTCAAGGTCAATGTTGTCAATTTAAAAACATTTTGCAGGCTATTCTTCCCAAGTCTTTAATTGCAGTCAAATCACCTTATTTTGTCACTATTTCATTAATTTAAGATAAAACTATCATCGCTTTCTTATCAGCAGTTGATTTATAATTAAAAGTTTTAATAATTAATGAAATAGTGACAAAACAAGGTGAGTTGCCTCATATTAAAGATCTAGGCAGAATAGCCTGCAAAAAGTTTTTTAATTATTGGATGTAAGGTGTAAATTTATATTTAAGATTGACCTTGAGGATGGCCAAATTGGCCGAAACGTTGGACTTTTAAAAAAATAATAAAGAGTGTTGAGACTTAACCTGGATACTAATTAATTAATTTAAACAATAAATACCATTCTCAAGAAGCTGAAAGAATTATATATAAATTTAATAATATTATTATTGTAATGAACCGTTTAAACTACCAATTTTATCAAACAAAGAGCATTAACATTCACTGATTACGGCGGTATGCCCACAAGCTCATCAGGTTTTCCAGGTCAAGTTCCGTGTGTAAGGCAGGAAGGGGGGGGGTTGGTGGGGGTCTATTAACCAGATCTTTAGGGGCATTAACCCAATTAAAGTGGGAGTTCAGTAGAAAAAAAATGGGAAAAAATGTCTGAAAAAAAGGAAAGAGTGAGAAGAAGGGCGTCCTTAGGGGTATTGATCGTATAGCCGTTCGCGATGGTGGGGGGGCAACGCCATTTTATTTTTTACCCCTCCTCGTCGTCATAGCAACGCGCAAGCGTCCCCCCACCACTGGGCTCAGCCGGTTCCGTTTTTTTTTTCATTAATATTAATATTGAAAAGAAAAAAAAAAAAAGTTGCTAGGCTGATCCGTGGGCTAATAACCTTATATCGTGTATCCCGTATGAAATGGGCTCTTATAGGGCATCATCTCCCAGCTCCAGTTATGCTTTCTTATATAACTCCACCTCATAACCCCCTCCTTCCAATTATAGTTCTATATTTGAAATTTAATCATAATTTTGTTTATCATAGGTAGGGGAAGATAGAAGCTTTTTTGCTCGTATTATACGGGGCATGAATTTTCTGTGAGATGATAACATCCATCTTTGTGAGAAAATCATATTGTTCATAAAAAGAGGCATCAGATAATTCTTCTACTTATTAAAATTTATAGGAAGTCAATATTTGAGACTGATGAAATTAATTCCAATTTGGCTTCCAATAAATATCTTGTTTAGTATTATTTTTTTATTAGTAGGTTAATATAGAAAAAAAAGGCACTGCTATTTATGCCTTTCTTATACTTACTTTCTTATAAAATATTTTTATCATTATACCTATGTATTTCACTTGTTAAATGAAGTAGTACTAATTTCTAATAGTAGTACTAATTTCAATTCCATAGATTGGTAAATCTAATACTAAATTTATATTGCAGGACAAAACAAGATACCTCACTTTATTTTTTTCTATAAGTTCGGGGAAACATTGTTTACCTTAGAATCGCCTACTACGTATACTTACTGCTGAACTATTTTTCTTTTGTTTTGCCATGCGAAAATATGTATATAAGAAACCGTTGGTTCTCATTTTTGAAATAAATCGACTTACCTCTTTTTTATCCTGTAATCTTGAAGTACTATTAAAAAAAAAAATAAGTGAAATATATAGATGAAACCAAAAAAATATTTTATAAGAAAGTTTCAAATAATTTTTAATTAAATGAATCATAACATAATTAACAATGACTTGAGGATTTTTTTTTAATTTTTATTTAAACTAACAATTTTATTATTAACAATGATTATTAATCTGAATTCAGATATTCTATCTGAAAATGGAACAGTACCTTAAAACGTTAACGACTATGATAAATGAATTATATTTGAGAAATAAAGATAATTTTAATTACAAGCCGCTATGTCAATAATTCCAATAAAGCAGATAATGGATACAACAAACTTTTTATAGAAAAAAAATTTTTTTTTTTGCTGATCGGTGTTTTATTAATTCAATTAGTAGAATTTTGAAAAGTAGTTTCTGTTTTTGCGATAGATATTTATAAAAAAAGAAGTAATTTTTGTACGTGTATTTTAGTTCAGGGTCAAATGAAAATGAATGGATAAATGAAGAATGAAATAATATTTAAAACAAAAGCAAAATCCAATGGTTTAGTTAAATATCGTTTTTCAATACAAAATAAAAAAAAAAAATGAATTTTCATTTTGCGTTATTAATTTACATAAGAAAAAAAAATTAAAACGTGTATTTCAATGTTTTAAAGTACAAACAATATAATGCTTAAGGTATGTTTTAAGGATTAAATGAACTCAGTATATTTTCCCGATTATAGCTTTAATTTCCAAAAAATTACTACTTCCAATTTATTACAGAATAATAAATTGGAATATAAAAATTAAATTGTTTGAAGCGATAATTAGCTAGAAGAATAAATATTTATGTACATCATTACACATTTTCAATGAATATGAGATTGATATATTTACTTTAAATTACATTAAGTTAATTGATTAAATTGGTTTGACTGTGTTAAAATGATATTTGTATTAATTTGCATAACAAATATTTAGAATAAAGTAACTACTTATTTACAAATTCTAATTGATAACCAGAACATAAATTTCAATTCTATTAGTGCTGGGTGGATAGGTAATGGTGGAAGAAGGGGTATTCGAAGGTGAAAATAAATCTGAAGGAACGACTGAAGGAAGGAAAGTAACGGTATTCCATAAGGAAGAAGATTTGATAAGGAAAAATATGTCAAAAGCTGCGGTTTGATGGGCTGTTTTATATTAGAGAAAAAAAATAAGCATTCATGGGTCTTATAAGCATATTAGGCCTCATGGTTCGTCCCTCAAAAATGAACTTAAAATATCTGGAAAGGAAATTAAAACAACTTAAAGTTATATTTGTCATGGACCACGCTGTAGTGGAACCCATATGAGGTTTACATTGCCTATGTCGATAATAATAGAGATAAAGTGGTGGATAAGTATATTGTATTTATACAATTACCTTTTAAAGAATAAGATAACTTTTAATAAAATTCCTATTTTATGTTTTATAAAAAGCGTTTTTAGCATCAAAGTGATGAAGAGAAGGGAAAGGAGGGCAATACTTAGTGGCACCTCCGCTGTTTTGAAATCGAAGTTTCTTGTTTGTCGAGAGGGTCGCTCATCCGGCTTCTGTACAGCCTTTCAAGACAGTACTGCTTATCATGTGGGCTGTGGCCATGCCTTCAGGGAAAGGATTTGTCACATAAAAAAATACTTTAAAATGCTAGGATTCTATCAAATATGATTCGTCTAAATATAAGAAAAAACTGTACAGATTTTTGTAATTTATTTGAGTCATAGATAAAATAGATTATGAAATAATAGATTGAATTAGGACTAGATAGATTGGACTAAATATCTTATTTATAAGTATAATTCCGTAATGTAAGTTTTTACTCACGCGGTCGGTGTGATTATAACTTCATGAACTATCGACTAAAGTGTCAATAAAGGTATCATAGTTTCTATGAAATAAATCAAATAAAAAAAATTGACAGGTATAATCAGGATATTATTTAATAATTAAAATATGCGTGTTGATAAAAATTTAAAATTATTGTAATAATTGAAGGCATTAAGTACAGACTTACCTTGTAAGTACTTTTGACTTTAAGTACTTTGGTGATGAGATAGCATTTTAAAATTAAATTCTCAAGACCATAAAAAAAAAATGAATTGAAATCACATTAAGATAAGTACGAATTATAAAGATTCAATGAAATATCAATATCAAAATGAAAAAATCTTAGCCATATTGTCCAGTTCCTCTTTAAAATTAAGTGAAATAAAAATCATTCTAAAATAAATAAAATAATTGAATGCCATTATTTAACCACAGTGGACTTGGCTATAATACGACTTTGGATATAATCAATAATAAAACCCCGAAATCGGACAAACAACAAACAAACAAAATGTTATTATTTATGATTTTGTTTTACCACACTATAGAACAAATCTTTGTTGAAGGAATAAACCACATTGGTTACGTATGTGTAATTGCCTACTTTTTATGTCATATAAATGGTATGATTATAGAAAATGGTTGTTTTCGAGTTTAATAATATTTTAATTATGAAATGGCTCATGTTAATATGATAACATAATGATCAGGGCAAAGACCCCCAAAACGTTGTGAAAATTGATACAGGTTTTATTAGAAAGCTCTGTAACCTCAACGTTCAAGCAATCACAAAAGATTTCCTAGTAGTTGATCAAGAATAAATTATAATTATAATAAGTAGCCACTTTCCTTTAATGTACAATCATATTATTATTAAGATACATATTGATATAAATTATGCAAAATAAATACCAACTGTTTCCTGTAGCATTTCAGATATGATACATAATTATGTAAACGGCGTAGAAATATTACTGTTTGTAATTAATGTAGGAAGTTGGCCGTTGGAACGGACCAAGTTGCCAATATATCCAATTAGCGGCAAGCTCCCATTATTTTAGCTCTCATTCGGAGCGGTTATTTTTACCTTTGATCAAATTATCCGAGGTACTGAATAAATAATTAATTTTAGGTTGCCCTCGAATAACCCGCCCACTAATTAACTCACAACAGCACTCGCGGCTTTTTAACTTCCCCTGCAAAAATAATAGGGATTACAGCGGGGGAAACAGCTTTTTTAGAGAACCACTCGCATTCCATCAATTTACGGAGCATATGGATTTTTAAAAAAATATAAATTGTAATAGTTTTAGTTTGTGTGTTGTCCATCTATTTATGTATGTATGTATATATGTATATATATGTATGTATATATATATA
>NW_027109924.1:561902-602964 GCF_000696795.3 Halyomorpha halys
ATACATATATATATATAACTAACATACCTTCAAAATAATAAGTACACATTACAAACTGACTTAACTACTGACAGAACATGGTCCGTCCAAACACTATTTTAAGAGATTTCAAATTTATAAACACTGATTTCTGTAATTGTGACGGACAAACTCCATTAACTTTTAATCACTTACTTTTCGACTGGACCATGTTCGATCAACAAAGTTTCAATTTAATAAAAACCTGTATAACGCACGGAGGAACATGTCCACTTAAGGAATCTGAAATCATCGAAAAACAGCTGGTGCACTTCATCTCTAATAAAGTTAGCCCAAATGTGATCATCGTACGTACCCCAACTATACTTCTATAATAACAATTATTTTAATTATGTTTTATTCCAGTTCAAAATTTAATTACCTGTATTTATATACATTTACTTTTAGTTTTGGTAATTTATTGTATTAAATAATTAGTTGTCTTCTCTAACCACTTGTTCTAATTGCATCATTTTAACTATTGTATTTTATATTTTTTGTCTCGGCCATCTTTTTTTTTTTTTAACATTTTTGGTATAGTACTATAACACAATCTTATGTTAACTTCAATAGTATGTGGTTTCGCATGGAGTATCTACACTTTTTAAATAAACTCCTTCTGCATAGATTTCCTATGAAAGAGAAAAAGAAAAATATATAAATATATTCTTGTGAAATAGATAGTTATTTATTCCAGTATTAAAAGAAAAAAAAATCTTTATCCTACTATATTCCGTTCGGTGCGATCCAAGTGTGGGATAGTTAGTTATACAGTATAGTATAGCTGATACGCCTTTCCGATGACAAAGGAAAATTTTCTTATAAATATTTTCTTTATAATAAATTAGTTAATTATTTACCTAACGTGTCTCAGGCACATCAAACCTACTGTATTGCTACATTTTCAGAAAAAAATTAGTGCAGTGGAACTATTTTCATTTTTAAAATGAAATATTCTTATAAATCACCCACATTATATTTCATTCTAATAATAAGTTCTACTTTCATATCTATATACAAAAGCTTAATCAGGATTAAAACAAGAGGGTTGGCAAACCATAGTTTTTCAGATTGTGACATTTAAGCACGGAACAAAGCGAATGAAACCAAAATTTTAAGAAAATTATATATATATTTATATAATATACATATAACAGTTCTTTATAAGTTATTAGAATTATTTGCTTGAAAACAAATAATTTTTTTTATTTAATTAATAATTTGTTTCTCCTCAAGGGGGGGGGGTGGTAAGGGGGAAGCTGCCCCTCGCTGGGTAAGGCCATGTGGATATATGTATATACATATTTCTTTATGAGCTTAACTGATTCCTAATGCAATGTAAAATAAAATGATAATATTTATGTAATACTCTTATATTCACTAGATACAAATCAATTACAATACCTAAATTCAAAACAATTAATACTATAAAAAAAGAATAACAAAATATTATCTTATTACTATGAATTAAGCAATGAACGATTTAAAAAAATTCCGATATCAGTTAAAAATTAAAAGAATAATTAATAAGAAAGATCTATTTTTTTTTTATCATAGTTTCTATGATTATAGAATTTAGATCATTATAAGTTAAAATATTTCTCGAAATAAGCTAATAAATGTACAAACTAATATGAATTAATGTAATGATATTGATATTAACTCAAGTTATTGATATTAATATTTTATTTTAATGTACAATTTTAATCTCATTTTTGTAGATTATTTTTAAACCATTTTAATTTACAAATACGAAGAAGATGATCAGGGTTACGGTCTAACAGAACAAGAATATAGTTAACAACTATTTATTTTTCAATTTTTCGCCTCAATTTGTAGGGTTTCATCAGGGCTGTTCGAGATGATAGCTTTATAGAGTTTTCAATACATAAATTTGAATTTACCTATTGAACAATTCATGACTTGATTGCGTAAATTTTTTTTAATATGTGACATGTATTAAACAACGGTATTTCATAAATCAACCTTTTTAGATACATATATTTTTTATTTTTTTAGGTCGGGTCTTAATCCTTACTTAAACGCAATTGAGGAATTTTAATACGAAATTGGAAGTATGAGAGGACAGTGTATATGTCACGTGATAACTTACAGGAGCTAATAGATTTAGAAGAGACATCGAAAATAAAGGCAGTCATACCTGCTGTATTTTTTATATCAACATTTAAATTTTCAATTTTTTTAAAATTTATTTTTTATAAAAAATTCTATGTTGTTAATTGAATTATTTGTTTTACCGCTAGAAATTAATTAATAAATCGTAGTAGCCTAGACAGCGCCCTAATCATCAACAGATAAATAACTCATATTTCATTTTATGTTTATCATTTCTGTATGATATTTTGACATAGAGCTATAGATGCTGTCATCTGGTCTGACCATATTGGATGTAATTTTCTCAAAGAATAAATAAATAACAAAAAATGAATACTTTTTTTTTTTTTTTTAAACCTTGCTTTAAGTATTTCTATATTCACTCAAAACAGAAAAAGAGGTTTCATTAAATGAAAAATAAAAGTATTTTACGACAGTCAGAAGATAAATAAGGGGGTTGGTCAGCATCATGGCATTTGGATCCATCATTAGTTAAGAGATGATGTTTAATAAGTGTTTCATGAAATATTGGGGACTTGATCTATTGGTATTTTTTTTCAAGCACTCTTTGTTTCCTATTAATTACCAAATTAGTTTCGATTTTTACTTTCATTTAAACGAAATATACACTAATTTATATGAATGTACTAGAAGTGTAGATATATTTAAAGAAATAAAATGACTGTTTAAAAATTCGCTATATTTTTTGTAGGGTATTTGTTTCGAATTTATGATATTATCCGAAATTCACAAATTTGGAGGATTATTATTATATAACTGTTTTACTAAAATAATATGTTCTCCTTTCTCCATTAAATATAATTTAAAATTAAATAATCATACAGGTTAATTTATTAATTGTAGATATAGTAACATGATTAGTTCAAATAATATGACTTATGTATCATATCTTTGATGGAATCAAAAAACCCTAAAAGTTTAAACTATCAGAGACCGATCGCAGGTCACTGACTGTTGTACCTATAAATATTCAAAGATTTCTGTCAAATGGGAGATAAAAATGGCCTGTGATAGATCCATTCAGGCCTTGATAACAAATATATCTTGCCGGCACGAACGAGTATTTTAGCTGAAATTTCAGGCGGCTGGAAATTAGAAAATTGAGGATATCGTGGGGGGGGGAGCAATATGGAGAGTTGGCATGAAATGTTGTTAAAACATTCATGTATACGAGATATATTTTACTTCGCTTAGACAGTACCTTATTCTTCTTTTTTTCTTTTTGGAAGGGGGCGAGGGAGAGATGACCGATATTTTTTTCCAACTTATCAGCATGACAAATGATACTCTTGTGAATAAATTTCATTTAAGGAGACACAAAAATAACTATTAATAAGTATAATTTATTTTTAATACTGAGATATTTGATATTACAATTTCTGAGATAGTTTTCTTCCTAATTTAATATTTCAGATTGTTCAACACTCATTTTAAGTAGCGAGTTTTTTAAGGACGATATTTTCAAATGAATAGCTTTTTCCGAGTCCTTGATTCGAAATTTTCGCTTGTTTCCTGAAGGCTGTTCATCGCTTTTCAGCAGCGGCATCATTTTTGTTTTTAACGATTTTGATTATAAAATTTAGTGAAACCTTTGCTAAAATAAAGTTATAATTTTTTTAATTTATAATTTTATGAAAAAAATTGTAGAAATAAAATATTTAATGCCATTATAGAAATAAAATATTTAAAATAGGCTTGTGTGTGATATACTGGTTTTATTTTTATATATGCGCCTTCAGTTGTTACAAATACCATGCCGCAGTATGGGTATACTTCTTCTTTAATAACTTATTATAAGATCTTATACACTAATATTAACTCTTTTTGTCTATCTACTTAATGAATTTTGTGGGGAAGGATTTTTACTTAACTTTTACAGAATGAGTTTTTCGATCGCAGGAATATATATCGTGATACTTCCGAATATATGGTCTTTATGACTATCTAAGAAATGAATATAAAAATACCAAGATAGAATTTTGAATTAAGTTTCAGAATTATGGAGAAGATGGTCTTGGTTTGCGGTCACAAGAGAAACAAAAACAGTAAACTACTTAAGAGGTGTTTATAGAGTCATTCAAAATATTATTTCTGATTCAGCATCTCAAAAAATATAATAATAGTAAGTTTCAGAAATTTAGATGTTGGCCTCAACTTCGCAGCATTTCAAACAAATTATACCTTCAAGTTATGTGTTAAACGATACACCTTGGTTGTTTCAGTTGAGGTCAATTCGAAACAGTTTCAAATTTACCTCAACTGAAACAGTCCTGATGAAGATCTACAAAGTGGGGCGAAACTTCGGAAAATAAAGAGTTGTTAACTATTTATGTTTCTTTTTTCACCGCAACCCTGACCATCTTCTCTATAATTTGAAATTATACGGTCAACTATTTATATATATATATATTATATAACTTTCAGAATATTTATAGTTTTGGGATCCCGGTTGACCCAATCCTCTCAGTAATCCTTTATTAAAATAAAATAAAAATTACATAACCACCCCATCCAACAAATATGGGTTATTAAAAATACTTTTTAGATAAATAAATAGTTTTTGTCTTTATGTTGTTATTAAATATGGGCAATGTTTTGTTAAATTTTTAGACATTATTTTTTATATCTCTGCTTAATAAAGAAGTAAAATTATTGTATAATTGTATAGTGTAAGTACAGAAATGTACAACTTTTATTTTATTTTTAATCCTGGTTAACTAATTAAATAAGAAATGATTGTAGTTATATAAAAAAGGAGAAAATAATAATGGTAGCTTGCTATACGATATCTAAATACTTTAAAATGTGTAAAATTCCATAACAAAAATTAATAAATTTGTAAAAAATATGTTATAATATTTAGGTTCTTGATGGATGAGGTATCATTAATATGATATGAAGTGAAAGTACTCTTTCTTGTTAAAATTTCTTTATTTAATGATTCATATAGAACGTTTAGTGGCTATCATCCCATCATCACATTATTTTCTGTATTGCCATGTTGCAGCATAATTAAATGTAGTGAAAGAGCCCAGATAGTGGTAGCCACGAAACGTTGTTAATGAATCACTAAAATAAAGAAATTTTAACAAGGAAGAGTACTTTCACTACATCTAAGAATATTAATGAATACACATCCACTAAGAACCTAAATATTAAGAAGTTATATATATATATGATTTGATTGAAGAGCGCATGACTCATATTAATGGCAAATTTTTGCATAATCTTCGAATCATGCTGTAATATGACAACATAAGCAACCTGATGATGGAGTGATAACCACGAAAAGTTGTTAATGATCATTAAAATAAAGAAATTTTAACGAGGAAGAGTACTTTCATTACATCTAATAATATTAATAAATACACATCCACTAAGAACCTAAATATTAAGAAGTTATTTATATGGTTTGATTAAAGAGCGTATGATTAATATTAATAGCAAATTTTTGCATAATCTTCGAATCATGCTGCAATATGACAACATAAGTAACCTGATGATGGAGTGATTGCCACGAAACGTTGTTAATGAATCATTAAAATAAAGAAATTTTAACGAGGAAGAGTACTTTCACTACTTCGAATAATATTAATGAATACACATCCACTAAGAACCTAAATATTAAGAAGTTATTTATATGGTTTGATTAAAGTGCGTATGATTAATATTAATAGCAAATGTTTGGACAATCTTGGAATTATGCTGCAATATGACAACATAGCAAATAGTTGATGAAGGGGTGATAGCCTTGTAACATTGTTCATGAATCAACAAAATAAAGATATTTTAACAAGGAAGACTACTTTCACTATATCTAATTATATAAAAAGAAAATCAATATTTTATCAGAAATATATTTTTGATTTTTATTGATTATATGATTTATGAGTTCCTGTACTGAATGGATCTATTATATGTCAACTTCCTTTTACTTTTGTTATGTCCTCTCAAGTATTTTCCGATCTACAGTCTATAGGAAAATAAAAGCTTTTAATAATCTATGTTCACAAAGATTTTTCGAAATCTATATTCAAATACGGTATATTTACTTAAGTCATATTTCCAATATATTTTTTCGTTCAAAGGTGTATAACATTCTTTTTTCTTTTTTTTTTTTTCAGATTTATTAAATCCTGAGTTGGAAATCGCGAGATGACATTTATATTAAACCGGATTCAGACAGACGAGGAATTCAGGCTTGAGTAGCTAAGGTAGATGAAATTCCTGAAGTAATTAACTTGGATGGGGAATCCTCCAGTTCATTAGAGATCAAAGTGGTTGAGGAACCTCCCACTGTATCAGTGCATATTTAATCTAATGTCAGGTATGAACTGATATATAATTTGTATCGTTTATGTGTTCGTCTTTATGAATAAATATAATAATGTATTGAAATAAAATATTAAACTTTGATTCCAATTTTGTCCCCCAAGATATTTTATTGCCTGGGGTTAAACGTTCAAACTTTTTAAACGGTATTTTATTTATTTTTATTATCAATTTTTATTTTTTAATAATACAAAACCAAAAATATTTAGATATAATCATAAAAAAGTTTTGAAACTTTCCAGTATTTGGCGGTGCACAATCACATATTCTATCTTTTGAAAATGTAAAATTTAAATGTATTGATCTCATGTTGTTTATTCATTGTGTTTAGATAGAGTATTGGTTATCTGCATATATTTGTGGATGATGGCCAAACTTAATCATTAATTAAGTTTGAGTACCACCAATGGGTGGTTCATTCACAAGATTTTCAAGTGTAAATGAAACATACAACATATTTACTTATTGTATTTATTACTTGTACAGTTGTAAATCACATTAAATAAATAAAAAATTAAGTTTGCTTCGTTAAAGGTTTCATTTTGCTTGCCAGAATGAAAATTTATAAATAATTATTTTTAATTAATGGACCTGTTCTTATCTCTCTGACAGATTAGTCAAAGTAAGTCACAAAAGCGCATATTCATCACTTTCTTTCCTCAATCTGCTGGTGTACCTCAGGGTAGTATCCTTGGTCCTATTCATTATACAGTTTTTACAGCTGACATCCCAACTCATCCTAATATCCTAACCATGTATGCCGATGAAACATGTCTATCATTAGTGAATAATGACTCTTTTGTTGTAAACTCTTCAATCCTGCCTTCCTTGGAGAAAGGTGTCAAAACTAGAAGATTAAAATAAATTATATTAAATCTTACTAAATCACATTTAACCTTCGTCGTAGACCCATGACTTTTTGCCCCACAGAATCCTTTAACACCCTACTTATTCTTGTTGGACAGATCCGCTACCTACCATGCATAGCACAAAGGACTGACTTGGAATCCTCATACATGACTGAAATGAATGGACACTTCTCGTCGATTCCGACTATAACAACAGAACTAGACAAATGGTTTAAACTTCCAACTAATTACAAATGATTCATTTATACGACTATAATAAGGCCTATCTGGAATTGCGGAGTTGAGCTTTTTAGCTCGAACCATCGAATTCCTCTCGTATCCAATCCTTACAATCCAAATTTCTTAATGCTCCTTTTTACAAATCAAGTAATCCATAAAGACCTTAATGTTCTATACGTTGTCGGTTTGGCCAGAACCAGATATACTTTTCAGCCACCCAAACCAACTTATTTCTAACCTGGCTTCTCCTTCATTACTTGATAATCATTCTAGGCCTCTGAAAAGAAGATGGCCTCGAAATCTTCTCTAGAAATATTATTGGAGTTCTGTCAATGGGTAGATTCTTCACGTGTCTGCACCATGCCATTAATACATCAAATTTACATGTTCCATATATTTTTAATACAGTTGTTAATATCAATAAATAAATAAATAATTAGTGGACAATACTTACAATACTTTCAATATTTAAGTATTTTCGTTATTATTTCATTTTTTTATATATAAAGCGGACGTTTCGGTGTTATTTTTCTGCAACGTATGAACTCACTTCTTGTGTTTTAATTAAAAAAAAAAATAATAATATCATTCTTTTCCCCCTAGTTTTATTCAATGAAGTATAAGACATCGGAGTGGAAGGACGCTGATCCTAGTTTTAAACTTCTTCAAAAAAGAAAAAAAAAATAATAATAATAATAAATAAAATTTTGACCCAATTAATTTTTTTTGGAAGAAATTCTTTTATCTCGTGATAGTTTATTAACGAGTATGGCTAGTTTTGGAATATAATGCCTGACCTAATGCGTACTATCTTAGTGAATACGTCAACTTTGACAGGACCAAATCATTTGTTAGTCCAAACAACCATCATTGGCACTGTATATAAACGCATCATCCAACAGTTACATTTTAAGATGTTATCAGTGTTCCAAGACTATATCATTTATCAAATAAGGTTCTCCATTATGAATAATGTATTCATTGATAATAATATATTCATCTCCTGCCAAGGACGGTGGAAATTATTAATACTCTTAATTATAGCTTCCTAATATATAATTACCAACTGCACCTGTCCGTTCGTAATCGCTAAAACGGAACTGTCCTTTCTGAATAAACTGCCACTAGCTCCATCTGTATGCGATCCTCACAACGGAGATATCTGCTACATCAGCGTAATTGCGGCTGAGCAATCTTCGAGGAAAATTTTCGCTGAGTGTGAATATAAAAGCAGCCACTGTCCTTTAGAATATTCATTAATGCAGAAGAGAAGGAGAACTGATGAGCTAAATCTCTACGAAAACTTCTTAATGGCGTCATCAAAATCGCATCTCTCCTTGCAACTCCCTTACATTTACTGATAAGATTTAATCTTCATATTAGAGGACGAACTAAAGCTTCAGAAATCGCTTTCGGTCTGATTTCAGTAGAGTGCTAGAAAAAAAAATATAGTACTAAAGGTTTTCAGAAAAAAAAAGAATGAGAAAGTTTTTGAATTAAAAATAAATATAACTTAAAAATTTTAAATATAATTAAAAAATTATATATTTTTGAACTTATGAATTTTCTCATTAAACTAGGTAACGTAACTGTAAACATCGAAATAGGGATGTTGGAAAAATATTGATTTTTTAATAGGAATATAAGTTTAATTATAATTAGATGTATAGAAACGGAAAGTTCTCTGTACAATTACAGGAGCGATTTGTTAAGCGATTAAGTTACAGACCTTAACACATGGAGGAGGATAACTAACAGAGGACTGCTTGCAGAGACTGGTCAGTTAATATCTTATGATATGATGGCAATGAGGTTAAGATGGGTGGCTAGTAGCAATCCATCAGGACGCCTCTACACAACAATGAATGCCAGTATTATAGACATGAGACCACGTGGGAGGACAAAAATCAGCTGGATGTGTCGAGGTGGTTATTTTCTTGATTATTCTGCTTGTCCAGAAGGCCCCGAAAATGCGTGCTTAGTTTATAAAGGTAGGGGAGTTGCCAAGGAAGATGACTAGATAGGATGAGACTATCGGGCAACAACCGCTGTATTTCAGAGGATGGTAACCTCATCTTACCGAGTACTATTCCGATAAACACCGGGAAGGTATGCAGAGCTGGAGGTTCAGCTAGCCACCAGAGTCATAAAGGAAGGTGCTTTCGTCCTGCTGGGTACTATTCAGACAGAGGCGAAGGGGGTTTGTAAGCCCCGGAGAGTAGCTAGCCGCCTAGGGTAAGCTAAAGCTTACAAAGGGATAACAGTTCGAGGAGAGAGATCATGTCAAGAGTGAACAAAAAATAACAACCATTTAGAAATCAGGTTTAACTATAAACCTAAACTATTTCAAGTAGAGGGTGTGGGTCTGTGTTTTTTATGATCAATTAGTGGTTCTTTAGGACCCTTATTTATAGGTCTAGTGCATACGGCTTTTTTTTTTCCAAAACCCCTACAACATTTTAATGGAGTATTTATAAACAATGAACTTTCTCCTTTTACTGTAGAACATCTACATTCTAAGGAGTCCTTTGGAGTGTAATATTTTTGTTGTCAGTATTTATAAAAGTGTATAATGTGTTGGAGCACACTTTATTTCTGAATTTAACAAACTTAAATCTAATAAAAACTTGCCAACGCACCGGAGAGGGAGGGGGGGGGGCGGGCAGGTGTTAACGTGTTGAATAACGGATTCGTACAGTACTGAAGTGAATCGAATAATATGATGTGTCGTCGCTTTGCATACGGCTGTGACCGAGAAACGGTCTTATCTGCCTGAGGTAGTTTCGTGTGTTATTTTGGCATCTTTTATTTATTACTTTATCGACATTGCTAAGTAGTA
Organism: Halyomorpha halys; assembly: GCF_000696795.3. Lineage (NCBI taxonomy): Eukaryota > Metazoa > Arthropoda > Insecta > Hemiptera > Pentatomidae > Halyomorpha > Halyomorpha halys. Next base: position 572,316 of record NW_027109924.1, read on the forward strand.
TGTACAACAATTAATAATATGTAACATATAATAAATAATATGTAACATATAATAAATAATATGTTTTTATAAATGAAAGTAATATATACATTTAAGAGCTTAGGAGAGTCTCGAGGTGCTGCACTCTAGTGGATTGTAGCTGAACTTCTTACTTACACGCTACAGATAGATAGAATAAACAAAGATGCGAAAGGGATCAACAAACTGGTAAGTTTGGGGTACATAGTAAAAGCCCAAGATAGGCAGGCGTGGAGAAGGCCGGTTTGAGCGACCGAAAAAAAAAATACACAAATATCAAAGTTTCATGATCTTAATATCGAAAACTAATATTTTTACATAATAAAAATAAACTAAAAATGTTACTAAGATGGAGAGTCCGTTTAATTATATGTTTCTATGGTTTATAGTAATAAGCATTTTGTTATTTTCATTGAAAAATGTTGATAGGTTGATATCATATTCAAATTTTTTGTGGTAAGCAAAATATGAGCCGTCAATTTCGAAAATATAGTCCATTTAAAAAAAAAAAAAATCTGGTTACCTAACTTTATAGTTAAATTTTTACATGATTTCTTCATTCTGAAGAAAATTGTTATTTATTATAACTTTTTTGTTACGCATAACCATTTTTAGCTCCACGACGTTTCACACGACAGTTCGCAATGCCCTGCCTGCTAGTGCGCTGTAAAATAATTAATGTTTGCTCATTTCTTACTGGTAACGCTTCGTAAAATTCCTCATCAAACCATCCATCTCCTCATTTTTTTTACCTCATTTGCCATTTCCTCTCTAACTCAACTAATTTTTGCTTATTCTTTTTTAACTGACTCTTCATACCTTAGTTCTTCGATCAACTTTTCATTTTCTACTTATGTTATTTGAGTTTTCTGGGTCTTTAAATTATTCTTAATTGCGTATTCTCTTCCAAATTGATTACCCTTGTTTTATATTGTCTAGGCGCTCTCTATATTTAATCTTTACCAGAAAAGGTCTGACTCAGAATTGGGTCCTCTAGCAGTAATAACGCCTATGATTGGCGATGCGTGGCGGTGCTTATTGTTTGCTCCAGAAAATTGGCATAGATGTTTATGTTATGAGTGGGTTCTAGCAAGTGATCGAGTGAAGTTCTCAGTCTTGGTAAAACATATTTTTCCATTTTCCTCGCTTTCCTTTGTAGATTTAGGAATACGACCTTATTCTCTACAGATGAATAAGGTCGTATTCCTAAATCTCTCTTTTCAAACAGCGGTAAGTTATGGAGTATTCGGTTCGTAAGCAAGAAAGCTATAACCCACTTTTCCAGACATTGAGACTGGTTACTGACAGCAGATAGCAGAATCAATCCACATCCAATTTTCAGTCGTTTTATGCCCTTTTTCTTATTCTCTCTGTCGGATTTACACTTTTTATAAATTTAATCAATCACATTTTGGTGCCCCCCTCAATATGAAATTAATACACTGTGAATCACATGTCGCAATCTGAAGTCATAGGCGCACGTCTTGCCTCGACAGCCTGGTCACCCTTTCGACCATCAATGACACCTTTTTTTATGCTGGTCAGCGTTCGTTGGAAGAGCCACTGGAACGGTTAAAGTTACACCAACACAACCTCATAGAAATCCAGAACAAGACGTGAGAAGAAGACGCGGCACCCTTGGAGCGGACACATCAGCGGCGCATGAGACGTCGATCGTCAACCATAGAATCGTGAAAAACAACAATTCTCTCTCTCCTTTACTTGCTTCTTTAGGGACTAAATTTTGTACTGTTATAAATTATATTATATGATTACATCACATGTTTCCAAAATCTTTCACAATTTGCTTTACAAAACTATTAACATGCAATAAAAGGGTCTCAGTTGTAGGGAATGTATCGGGCTTCTCAGGTTGCAAACACTTTTTAAAATGCATTTGCAATGGAGTATAAGAGATTCTACCCATTCGTGTTACCCTCTTTCATCAAACCCTATGTACCCTTGGGGGATTTAAAGTAAATAAAAAAAAAACAAATAAACACTTCAATTAAATTCCATTAATAAAATCTAACAAAGTTGCATGTAATATTGCCGACAGTTAATTTTGAAACGATAATGTTTGCATGCAAACTAGAAATCTATGCTGCCATTCTTCACATATCTCTCTCATCCTCTTCAGAATTCAATACTAAATAAGCATCAAGAACCAGAACGTTTAAAACTGATCGTTTTGATCGTTATTCTGCTAGGTATTATTGTTCCAGAGAAATATGCATATCTATTTGTATTACTTTAATTGTAATGATTTTTTTAAATATTTTTATTGAGATTTACAATTAACATTTAGTAAATTTGCTGTAGGTTTATAATGGAGTGATACAAGCATGTAAAAAACTACCCATTTGTAGCACTCTAATCACGTTTTTACATTAAAAGGTCTCGAAGGTCATCATCTTTTCTGGTGCCTCAGAGGATTGTCTGGAATGGATGAGGAAGCAAGCTTAGAAACTAGTGGGTTTGGGTAGTTAGGGGATTTATTAAAGAAGGATTGATATCAGGTTCGGGTTAGATCGGTTACATATGGTCTTTTTGTATGATTTTATAAAGTAAGGAGCATTGAGGATTTTAAGAAGTATTTTAAATATTATTAATTGAGTAAAAATTTGGAAGTTCTTCTTCCATTCATGAAATTAATATATTAAAAAAATATGAGAGAGTTGGAGAAGTATGATACATTCCAACAGTGTTGAACATTAGCATTCATGAATACCGAACTATACAGCAGGAACCGAACTATACAATATAAACTATAAACTATGGATAGTACCATGTTATCTGTTCCTAACGTTACATTTTAGGAAGTTTATATTAATAATTAAGCTCTACCTATTCTACGTCGAAAGTGTAAATGGAAAAGCCTTGTTCTATGTAATTTATTAGCAAGCAGTTGTTCGAGTAGCAGTTTACCTTCACCGACATCCGCACTTTACCGGCTCAATAATTAACCGAAATGTGTGACTGCCGCAACCGGGGAATAGTGAGGAAGTGGCAAATAAGGTAGGCTTTATTCAAACTAATGGGTTCTGTTTCACGGAGAAATAATGAGGATTATCTACTTAACATCTTGGGAGATATGTTTCAAGCTAAGTATAAGTTCTCGTGTACTTTCTTATATTTGTGCAAGCGAATTTATTTGTTTATACTTTAACTTCTTGAAAACATTCAACTCCTACTGGATATTTAATGTATTGGATCCTTATAATATGGAGTACTTATATTATTCAAGAGGTCGATTTTTTTTCTATATATTCATTCATATATTTACAACTGCATTACGTAAAAATATATCTCGTAAATGTGATGTTAGTGTTACAATGAGAAACTACCCAGCGGTAGCACTCCAAAAAATTTCTACATTAGAAGCTCTCGAGGCCATCTTCTTTTCAGGCGTCTCGGATGATTGTCAGGAATAGAAGAAGACGCAAGGCTAGAAACTAGTGGGTTTGAGTGGTTAGGGAGTTTAGAATGTAAGGATTGATATCTTTATATTAGGGCTCGATCGGCTACTAATGAAACATTAAGGGTCTGATTGGATGATTTAATTTCTGACAAAGTAAGGAGCATTGATAATTTTGGATTGTAAGGATTGTATTCAGAAGCAATTCAGTAGTTTATTGGAGCCTCATAGCTCAGTTCCATTCGTCCGGATAGATCTTATTGTAGTCTTGTAGATCAGTCTTTTGCAATGGATTGGAAGCGTGAACCATTTGTTTAATAAATGTTTAACAGTTGGAATAGACGTCCAGTTTCTTGTCTCTTCAGTCTTGTTTGAGGATTCCAAGTTAGTCGATTGTCTATATTTAGTTCAAGGGAGTGGATCTTTTCCATCCCTCCCCCCGATCAGGTGTGTAGAAATACGCACTATCAAATACTCATCAAGTATAAATACAACTTTTACAATAAAAAGCATTATTTTAAAAATTTTTGCCAACAATTTTTGAAAAATACTTCTGATAACAGTTGAAACGATAATATTATTGAACAGACTTTAGAGTAAAGAAAAAAAATCACGTAAAAGTTCTCCTAAGTGCATAATTATTAGAGTCTTTCAAAAAAAGTTGTTAAAAACTCAAATGTTTACAAATTAATTAGGATTCAACAGCGAAAGTTGATTGAATCCTATCAATATTTTTTAAATTGAAAACTTAATATATTAATTTTTTCTAGACGTTATAATAATTGAAAAGTTTTTGAGTTCAAGAATTATCTTTAACTCGAAAACTTTTCAAGAATGCTTTTAGATTGTATATAATACAATTTAGTTAAAGTTATTACTTTCTTTTTTTAGAGTAAAAGTTTCTTCAAGATCTTCACTGTTAGAACTTTTTACTGTCGAAGCGTTTTTTTCAGAATATTTGAAGTGAAATCAACAACAAAATTATACCAGAGTAAATTGATTTAGCGTGAAGCAAAATTTAAGTATCTCGAAAACTAAAAATCATAGCTACAAAATGTAAGTGAGGGAAATGTTCAGCATTTCATACTCTTTGCATTGAGCTATAAATCAAAATTGTATTCTGACGCTACACCGAGATAGCGAGCCAAAAAGTGGAAAAGATAGGACCAGAAATGAAATGAAGTTCCACTTCTGTTGGCCAGTTACAAGACGATCACAACTTTTTTATTATCCAAAACTTTTATATAAATGTTCTCCATAGAACTATTTTAATAAATATTTTTTATTCTAAAAGTTTAAATTATATTCTTAGTTTTATGTTTTGTATATCTTCCTTTACTCCATTATCTGGTTCATAGGAGATTTGTTCCAACAACCATTTCTGACTGTTTTGGGTGTTTCCCACCCTACTTTACTGCGCATGCTCCGTGTGCAGTTCCGGACAGTCAGAAGTGGTTGTTGGAACAGAACTAATATGTATAAGGCTTTTAATTTATTTAAAAAAAATAATATTGTTGCTTTTTCTGGATATTTTTCTGTCGCACAGTTATGTGAGTACTTAAAACGCTACTTTACTTGTATAGTGCAATACCTCCAAAAAAAAAAGATTGGTTATATTTTGAAATGGACATTTTCCAAAAGTACTACCACTTATCTTTATTATTATATTATTATTTTCTATTATATAGTAGTGCCTTCTATTAACTGCCTCTAAGCTACAATAGTATAGAATACTAAAATACAAAATAAAATAATTTTGTTTTTCTCTTCAAGCAAAGTAGCAATATTTAAAATGCTCTCGGATGAAGTTTTATCATTAATTTCAATAGTTTTAGCGAGAACTTATATAAACAGAACTTTAGAATCTTCAAGGAAGATTTTATTAAAAGGTTCTTTTGATAAATTTCATATTTAACTTTCATACTCTATACAGTCTTTACAGCTGACATCCCAACCAATCCTAACACTATTCTCACCACTTATGCCAATGACATATGTGTGCTCGCACTTAATAATAACCCTTTGATTTCATTCCAAACTCTCCAATTTCATATCACAAACCTCGAAGAATGGTGCCGAAATTGGAGAATAAAAATAAATTCCAAAAAATCACCTTTACTTTAGAACAGATCTGTAACCTTGGACTACATCTGGACAAACGACTAACCTGGAATCCTCACACAAAACTTAAAAGACAGGAAATTACACGTCAATTCCAACTATCACAGCACTTACTATTACAAAAGACTGGTCTAAATGACAGTAATAAGGCCAATCTGGACATATGGAGTTGAACTTTGGGGTTCCACTGAACCTTCGAATTCCTCTTGTATCCCACCCTTACAATCCAAAATCCTCCGTAAAATACTCTATGCTCCTTACTTTGTCACAAATAAAATCACCCATAAAAACCTTAATGTTCCATATGTAACCGATCTAGCCCGAACTAGGTATCAATCTTTCCATTATAAACTTTCTAATCACCCGAACCAACTAGTTTGTAACCTTTCTTCCTCTTTCATTAATCCTCTGAGGGTCCTGAAAAAAAAAATGGCCTCGAGTCCTTATAATGTAGAAGTATGATTAGAGTGCTACCAATGGGTAGTTTCTCTACACACCTGTATCATATGATGATGATCTTACATCAAATTTACTGGATGAATTATTATTTACAGATGTAAATTTCAATAAAGATGTAAAACAAAAAAAATGTTTTTGTAAAATAGTTAAACTGTTAAACGTTTTGTAAAAGCTTAATAACTGTATCGAACCCTGAAACTCATGCAGATACAAACAAAAAGTTAACTTATTAAGATTTTCCTTAAATGAAAGCCTTCGATACGACAGGCTTGAGAAGACTGTATTATTGACTTACCATCGCTTTGTCCCGAAACCTTGCGATAACCCTTATCAGCAACGAAGCCTTTCCCTTTGACGACCCTCCAGAACTGCCAGGTCACAATGCCATCCTCCAAAGGACGAAACAAACTGTGGAAGATAAAGAAAGAAGTTAAATACCCGCCCATTAAAACTTTAGCCAATCCTTAATTTAAACTTTGCTCCCAAGAGTCCTTCCCCCTCCCAAGAATTAGGATTAATTTGTTTCCATTAGACGCCCTAACCCTTTCTTCCAGATGCTTACTTAGTCAACAGGGCTACGTCTCAGGCCGGATCTAGAATGATTATTTTCGGTCCCTTTTTAGGTCAATTGTTAGTTTATCGCAGAACAAAGAAAAATATTCAAAAATCACTACGGTAGTTATTTAAGCTATTGCCTACTATGAAAACCATTTCCTATAAATTATTTGCAAATATTATTTTATAAAAAAATATATGAAAATTCTTCATAAATATACAATTTCAATATTATATCATATAGAATTTCAATTATTGAAGAAAAATGGTATTATTCTTCAACTCCAAACAAGGTCATCTTCTTGTACAGTTATAGGAGGATTCGCAAATTAAGTTAGAAAATTCTTAATATTTGTTCCATCTTGTGTACGGTTTGCGTAAATTAACAAACTTAACAACAGTGAAGCCTTTAAAATTTACTTTTATTGTATAACAAAATGTTATACAAGGAAGGTACATCAAGATTGAAATATACTTCAAAACATACACAAACAAAGTAGCAATCGCTTAGCGCTAAGTTACTTCATGTCTAGTGGTTAATGAATAAACTAAGTGGACAGACACGGAGAATTGTCGGGAGCAGACAGAGACCGATAAGTAACTCTCAAATAGAGTGGGGTGTTCCAAGAAAATAGTTGACTCCAAGGGAATCAACCCTAGAATAAGTTACATATAAAACAAATTAAAACAATGAATCGATGGAATAACAATTTAATTTCGATGGTCAATTCATTAGGTGGTCCTCACAATAGTGACGAATTAGATATCTTGGATTTGCTAAATGCCTGGTCAAGTAAGCAAAAGAATCCGTCTTCGGGTAGTCACAACTTCATCTGTAAGGAGTCAAAGATGTGGACTATATGTGCAATATAGGACTGTATCATAGGATTACAATGTAGTTTATAATAATAATTGTGTAAACTCGATTTAATCGTAAAAAAATTGTTTGAAGTTTTTGATGGTTTACACATTCAGGACGCGTCAAATTAGGAATGTCACTGATATAAAATCGTTTTAAAATAAGGTTTTCTATAGGAATCGTATATTAACAATATTAATCTAAAAATTCCAGTGTTAAATATGCTGGAAAAGAACTGGAAGAGGTTAGCAAGTCGAAATTACTATTAAAAGAATCTTAATTTATCATGATACAACTAAAACCAACTAAGTCACATTTCAAAACTTTCAAAAAAAGAGTAATGGCAATCGAGCATTGAACAATCTTTATAAGATTTGTTTAAAATATCGAAATATCGCAAACGTCAGAAAGAAAGAGGCACAACTCAAAATTTCTATTGTGAAAAATTTTAATATTAGATTCATGTGATCCTTAAAAACTGTAAGCCCTCAAACATCATATCAAATAAATATACTCAAAAGATGATCTACTAACAATTTATGTTAGGGAGGGCACACTGAGGACTTTATGTAGAATTTAGCGTTCGTTCCTACTAAAAATCATTTGTTAGTTATGACCCATTCATTTTGTGATATACTGAAATTTGGTGAACAAGGATCGTTGTGTTGGAACTGTTTTACGTTTCACGGTTCTATACGAAAATCTACTTTTATTAGGCCCACTACCCGAAAATACTCTGCAATATCTTAATCAACAATGACAATGATCCTCTGTTATATCAGTATCATTATTGGAATGATAAATGATTCTAAATATCTCCGCAAATGATACTCCACCAATGTTACTTCATTGACAAATTCTTTTTTTTTTCACGAAAAGGCCATGAAGGCCACGCATATATCATAGTTATAATGCTTCTTCTTCATCTGCTCCCACTTCTTCCACCTTAGGAATGCGTGCCACTTTGTGGTACGGCTGGATAAAGGTTAGGTATTGGGGAACCAAAACGAAACCCTCTGATGCTACCAACGGGATAGAACTACCTCAGTTGAATCCCGTCGGGGCAACCCAACCCAAAACATGGAACACTATCATGGGCAAAGCTTCACACGAAAACAATTACACTGAAGGCAGAGCGGGGCTTTCGGATTCCAGGGAGCACCACAAGGACCTTCGACGTCGATAGACAACAGAACAAAACGTCAGACTCAAGAAGAAGTATTGCCAAACTTTATTAAACGTAATGATTATTTTTTTTTTTTTGTGCTTAGGTTTGGTAGTTTATGACCATATATTTCTGCAACTTGTTATTTATAAACCATTTTTCATTGAAATATACGCGTGTCTTCCTCAATATAGTATCACAATCAGCTTGATTATGGTAATCATAATCATAATCATATTGATCAGCAAACCTGGGTTTAAAAAGTGATATAATCTCCTCAGCGATGAATTCTCCCGTGTCTTAATAATGTATTAATTACTGCGAGGGGAGTCTTGGGAAGCGGAACAGCCAAGGTCGAGGGAAGAATAAAGCAGGAAATAAGCAAAAATAAAGAAAAAAATGACAAAAAAAGGTAGATGGAAGGTGTAATAAAGAGAAGAGTGTTTGCATAAGCGCCCCCCCCACTTCCTGGACAATTATCCAGGAGGGGATGATCCAGAGGCGGGCCGGTAACGAGCTCTATCTCTCCTTATTTAATAACAGTCGCCATTATCCTGTTACTTTCATTGCTCCAGATTATTTATCTCGTTTTATTACCCAGTCTTGTAATTACCTGGGATCAACAGGTATTCTCGGACTGTCCCCTGTTCTGATGATTCTGTAGTGAGTGCTTTTGTTTTTTGTTTTTTTTATACTTTACTCATCTCTTACAGTGAATGACATCAAAATAAAACGCAAAAAAACTTCCGGACCGATTCCCGACGAACATTTCGTTGTATCATGCGCACTTTTCAAAGATTCATATAAACCTGAGATGAATTGATGTTCAAAAAAGGCCTACAAAATTACTTGAGACACAAAAACTACACCAGGATTATTTGAATAGGTCAATTCCTACTATCTACAGGATTATTCGACCATAAGGTTTGCAAAGATACCAAATACGGCGTGGAAATCTTTAATAATTTTTGTTACAGATCATCAATATTGGATATTGTACAATTTTATATTTGATTCCATTCCAAGATCCAAATTGTGCCAAACCTCTATAAATATACCCGAATCATGGGAAAGACATTCAAATATCACTAATTTTATATTATAGGATATTGTGCGTTTTAGGTTTCTCGACAAAATTACAAGTATTGAGATTTTGATGCACAAAATTCCTCGTTTTCAATTTTGTTGGACATGAGAAGATGGTTGGAGGTGCGGTCAGTAATAACATAGATAAGTTGAGAGAACTTATTTAATAGCGCTAACGTTTCGACTAGACTTTAAGACTTAAACAAAAATCTTCTACTAGTAGCCCTGACGAATACTACAAACTCTAGCCGAAACGTTAGCACAATTAGATAAGTTCTCTCAACATATTTATGTTATTTACTGACCGCACTCCCAACCATCTTCTCCTCAGATTCATTATCTATGGTAAACTATCTTCTCATTATTTTTTGGATAAAATTCCTCGATTGTGATTTTTATTCAATGCTTAAACTAAATTTCTCTAATGCTTGTAATGAATTTCTCATATTATACACGCCAATATTTATTTTAATTTCATCTCATTATTTTTTTCCAATTTATTTCATAGTTTAGAATTAAGTATAATTAAGGTAAGGCATTGATTAACAAATAAAAAGTCGAATTTAACCTAACAAAAAAGGAACAATTAAGTAACGAATATTCTTGGAATAGAATTAACCAGTGGTTTTGGGTAACTGTGATAAAGCCTCTCTAGAATAAGTTTGTTAAAGAGAAGGTTCATTGTTATTATTTTAACTTGGAAACCCGCCTCTAACTGTTCATTCTTCCGTCTAACTTTGTTGTGATTAGAGAAAATTTTAAATCTTAATTTTTAGTCTGATTTTGTTAGTAGTTATTTGAACTTAAACAAAATGGCGAAAGTGAATAAATATTTCTGCATTTTAAAAATTTTCAAAAACGAGAAATTTATTACTTAGTTTTTTTTTTAAATAGGTAACTAAAGAAGTCTCAATTAAAAATTAATTAATACATTAAATGTTAATTTTTTTTCTAATCTGAAAATAACGTTGTCCCTACATTAACTGGTGGTACGTCAGTAAAACTTTTTTTTTTGTAATGAAAGAAAAAAATTGATTCTAACGCAGAGACAATTTAGGTTAGTATAACAGGATAAATTTTATTTAGTTCAAATAATATAATTCAATTATATTTAACGAACACGTTAAATGATATGTATTTTTATTTAAAAATAAAGTATTGAACCATTTTGTATAATGTAGTTAAATTACAGTTGAATAATTCATGTAACAATTTCAATTTTTAGGAGATGTACGTTTCCTTACAATTTTTCAATGGAGTTTAGAAAAATTAATTTCTTCTCAAAGATTTAATTTATTTTTTATATAAATTCTTAATCCTGGAAAAAAAAATGTAAAAGAAACAGGAGACGAATCAAACTTTTCTGGGCTTGTTACGAGATAGTAAAATCAGGGGATTGGAACCTACCGACTCCTCCATTTTAAAGTTACTTAACTCAAAAACAGGATACAATCCAACTTTTAATTTGATTCGTTTTCGGTGTCTCCTTCGTTTTAAGAATTTAAAGATGTAAACTATATATGGAAAAAGAAAAACTGTTACATTGTGTGTGTCAGAAACACGTAATATTTAATAAAAAATCATCTTGCCTCAATTATTTTATTATGTGAGTAGAATATATCAATTCAAACTAATGCATAGGTAATAATTATTAATTATTTCTTGGAATTAGAAGCAATAAACTCGAAAATTGCAGAATATGTTCAGTTAATAAAGACACATATATTAGTAATCAGTAGGTCGGATGCCAATCCGACAGTAACTTCTCACAACCTACAGAATCATTAAAATTTATTACGAAATTGGTTGGAAAATAATGTTCAAAATTAACGTACAAAAATCAAATCAAGTTACGTTTACAATCAGGCGTTGAGGCTGCCCTCAGCTGACACATTACGACATTCATTACTAAAATTCGACAGCACACTAGGAAATGACAATGGGCAAATGTTGAAAAAAAGAATGAATTTATTAGTTTATTAATATATTATAATTTTTTTTTTTTGAGGATAGATAACTTAAACAAAGATATTTGTTATCCCGATTCTCACTTTATTTATTTTTCTCTTACTATATAACAGAATGTTCTGGAGCAGCCTGGGCATCAGTTTTCGGGCTGAGGTTGGGTTTCCCAGGTTTTAGGTCACTCCTCCTTTAACTGTCGGCAACTGGGAGTGGACCTTCATGAACCTTTTTTTGATGTAATCCTCTAATGACTCCATTTGCAATTCCTAATGCAATTGGCTGTTTCTTATGAACCAAGGAGCATTAACTGCGATTCTTAGGACTTTGTTTTGAAAAGATTGTAATTTTTTCCTTTTCGTAAAGCATGCCGCTCCCCAGACTTCACAGTCGTTCATCAGCAGTGGCCTGGGAATTGCTTTAAATATAAGAACAGTTGTTTCTGGTTTTAGTTTGGAATAGGATATAGCATTGCTAACCTTGCGTAGGTTTGGGTTAGTTGATGTTGATATGGTACTACTATTTTATGTTATTAAAAACTGGGTGATGGGTGGTGGGTTTTGAACCCCATTTTGATTTAAAGCTTCATGTTCATGACCGCTTGTCTGATGATACTATTGGCAGCCATTATTTTTAAAAAAATAAGAGAATAGAAAAAAAATTGAAAGCTGAGAAAACTACGATAAAAAAAAGTTCTTTAAAGTAAATATTACTGCGGTATTTAAAGTCCCGGGTTTCGGCACCAGTTAAGTATTAGCGAAAGCAAAATGTCAAAAAAAGAGAAGAAGGAATAAGATCTAACACGCTTGAACTGCTGTAAAATACTAACTTTATTGTGTTCGCTACATCTCTTATATATCTTCGATCAGCTGATCCCGTCAGTCAGCTGACATCGAAATAACAGCTGACTCAGGCCGTAACTTATATATATATATATGTATTGTGCATACATAAGAAAATTGCTTAAGATTTAAATTTGTGTAATTAGAATATAAATACGTATACATACATACGTATGGGCTTGAGCAATAAGAAGACAATTTTTAATAGCTTGGATAAATCAATTATAAGGTCTCTTTGATGATGTTCTGGTGGCCGAAACGTTAGGAAAAAAATAAAGAGAAAAATAAGGGTCGAAATATATTTGTTTTATAAATTTAAGGAAGAACCTCCTTCTTTGGTGACTGCTGTTTTATTAAAATAAATTATCACTTACTAACAAAATTTTCATATATGAAATTTCAAAAAAGATGATTTTAGGCAAAACTGGTAATGGCTACAGCAAAAGATCACTCCTTCAAACTATTCAGATCTTATGAGTAAAAATACCTTCGCTAAATCACTCACAGTCCCTTCTACATCACATAGAAATCATTGTGCAAGAACCAAAAATAAAAAAAACAATACAAAACATTTCATGACTCACTTGCTGGACATCTCACCCAACTAGTTCAAACATTAATAACCACAAGAAGACTGAAAATGACTACACAATGAGTACCTTCGATGGAAAGCTTCTCTATTATTCTTTAAAATTTAAAAAATAAAGAATAAAACTTTATCATATTTATTTTCAGGAATCAATTTCTTCACTATTTTCCACTTCTTTATTCTTTTAACGTTTCAACAACGTTTTGGCCTCCTCTGCCCATTATCCAGCTCTACAAATAAAAACATTTCCAATTAACATACAGATGCAATCAACAAAGTTTATATTGTACATTAATAAAAAAATATATATATATATATACAATCACATACAAAAATTCAATATTTAAAGGTATATACATCATCTCAATGATTTATGGACATATAAAAATCTAAAATGTTTCTGGAAAATGAACTAAAATATCTTAGTAATTCTTCTTTTTTCCCCTCTTAACTTATTAATCTGTAGACATATGTCATTCTAAATTTAAAAAAAAATTTTCTCACTTTAATGTAAGTCCTAATTTTTTCATAATTTGTTTATTATCTTTCATTGTTCCTGTTTTTTCAAAAAATATTTGCCTAGAACAGTTTTTTCAATTAAAAAATTATTTTTAATTCTAGTTATTATTGACATTTATATATTATTATGTTTATAAATTACTTTTTCAAATGCACTTCCCCCTTAGTTGCTGCAGTGCAACTAATAATTTATATTTAAAATAAAGAATAATTTTATTTATAAATAAACAAATATGTTATTAGTAATGGACGAATAATGATGTAAAATGATACATATTATGGAAACTGAAAATTCTGAATAATACAACGAAACAACGGATCCTTTTTAGTTGATACATCATTAGACAGTATAAAGTTGTTTTCGTATTTACAATATACAACACATATTGCAGCCAGACATAAACCAAAGTAATTCTCTGAGACTATATTTATTAAAATCGCGGGATCTGATTTGTTCTGCCATAAAAATGTCTATAAAAAAGGACTGCATTGCACAAACATGATAAATATTTTAGTGGATATTTTTTTCATTTTATTTACGATTGACGGTATAAATTTTAGAGCAAAGTTTTTATCACCCCGAGATATAGCGGGTTCATAACTTTTATATAACGCAATAAAAATTTCAGTGGACTTGGATCCTATATTTATTTTCATAGCACCCTTGCCCGTTTTATATATTTAAAAAAATAAATAAATCAATGAAAAAAAAGGTGGCGTGTTTTAAAAAGTTACAAGCCAACTGGATTAATTCTATTAAATAAAACTATATTCAAATTTAATTTAATTATTTTTCAACATGGAAATGAAAACATTTTCTTGTAAATTTTCTCGTTTAAATACTATAAAAACATTTAGGATTAATTGTAATATAGTCAGTCTGGTTGCTTCTGAAATTAAGTATGTTTTATATCTTTTATAATAGTAACGTTAAATTCCTCAGTCTTCTTCTCTTCTTCTTTATCTTTATTTATGAAGTTCCTAATCGACAAAATCCAAAAAATAAATGTGTAATAGTTGAACTAATGGAATTTTTAAGGGCAGTGTGGTCTAACCGTGTTGCAATCGCCTGTTTTAGCTTATAACTAAGCAAGATTTTCATTTTTAGCTCTCAAACGATTATTACCACTTTAATATAACCCAATATTATCTCCTTTGAGAACAACCTTTATTATAAAAAAAAATAGCATATTAATATATTAGGGTCGAGTCATAAGTAACTTTTATTTTTTTATCAGACATTTATTTTGCTCTCATTAAATAACAAATTATATTAATTTATTATGTATTCACCATTATTATCTATAACCTTCTCCAATCTTCCTGGGAGTTTATGAATTCCTTCCTTGTAAAATGTGGTTGATTTGGACTGGGAGAAGTTTTCGAAAAAAACAGTTTAAGTAACGTGTACCACACAAACAGTTGACAAAAGACTAAATGAAGCCTCGTTGATATAGTGAAAACAAAAGCTTGTTGTCATCTTATCTCATAGCGGGTAGACACAAACAAAAGGTTCTACTTAACTGCGTCGGAAGTTACTTATGACTCGATTAATAGTCATTCAAAAAAGACATATCTATGTTCAGTAATTCATTAAAAATAGTACACATAATTTATATAGCACACTAAAACTAATCAGTATTATTGTACAGAATATAAATATGTCCCATGGTGAACAAGAAAACTAATTAATTTAAAAAAAGTCATTGAAGTGCACTGATTTCCATATTGGCCTATTCTCGTCCTACTTGGCACAATCTCATTATTTTTATATAAAAATTCTTTATACAGATAGATTAAGATTCTTAAATAAATTTAAATACCGGAGCACTAGCAATGATTGTAACTACTCTTAGAGTTATAGTTGTTTCAATGATTTCTAAGTTAAAAAAAAAGTAGTCTCAAGTCATAAAAATAAATGGTGGCAGAATCTCACCACATCAGGTGAATTTATTTTGATGGTAATATGATTACCTGACAATATAAAAAAAGATACATTAATGAAACTCCCCAGATAACTTCAGGTAGTAGTTGAATGCAAACTAATTACTAATCCGAGCATTAAATTAATTTTTCATAACTCTAACACCAACACAAAGTAATAAAACCGTTTATTATTAGATCAAATTGTGATAACCACCTAGATGAGTGTGATGGACAAATCATATATACATAATTATCATTTTAAACTTCGATAAAAGACATTATTGCTATGAATTATTTATTTATTTTATAGTTGGGGCTACAAATTGTTGAGGTCCTTGGTCACGGGTTGTGGTTTTGGTATTCACGACTGTGAGTTGCTACCAGTAGGCTGAAGGGTCCACTAACCTGAGGGTCTGGCACCCGGGACTGCTTTACAAACTCCGTAAATTCCTACCTCTTACATACTTTCTCATCATTCATCCCTTTCTCATTGATAGATTATTCCAAGTAAATCACAATGGTTCCTATTCATCCCTCTATTCTCAGTCCACTGGTGTTCCTCGAGGTAGTATTCTTGGTCCCATCCTCTACACCGTCTACATTGTCCAACCAATCTTAATACTATCCTCACCACGTAAGCCGATGATAAATGTGTGCTCGCAGTTAATAATAACCCATTAATTGTATCTCAAACTCTCCAATCCCATATCACAGCCCTTGAAGAATGGTGTCGTAATTGGAGGATTAAGATAAGTTCTAACAAATCCCATCAAATCACCTTTACCCTTCGTCGTAAACCTACTGACAGTTTCATTTAATAATGTTACTTTTACCCCTGTCGAACAGCTCCGCTACCTTGGACTACATTTGAACAAACGATTAACCTGGAATCCTCTGACAAGACTGAAAAGACTACACGTTGATTTCGACTATAACAGCACTTACTAGACAAACGGTCTAACCTTCCAACACATTACAAAAGACTGATATACGTGACTGTAATAAGGCCAATCTGGACATATGGAGTTGAGCTTTGGGGCTCCACCAAACCTTCGAATTCCTTTCGTATTCAATCCTTCAACAACAAACAAAAAACCTTCGTAAAATCCTCAATGCTCCTTACTTGGTCAGAAATATAATCATACATAAAGACCTTAATGTTCCCTATGTAACCGATCTAGCCCGAACCAGATATTATAAACCTTCCATTATAAACTCCCTAACCACTCAAACCCCCTAGTTTCTAACCTTGGGTCCTCTTCCATTCCAGACAATCCTCCGAGGCGTCTGAAATGAAGATGGCCACGAGACCACCTAATGTAAAATGTCATTAGAGTGCTACCAATGGGTTGTTGCTCTACACGCCAGTAACACTCTATTTTAACTAATATCAAATTTACTGAATGTATTATGTAATATACAGTTGTAAATTTCAATAAAGTTATTAAAAAAAAAAATTCTAAGAAGGAGTCAGACAGTAGAAATGTTTTAGAGGGCAAAGAATCTCCAGAAGAGAGAAGATAAATTAAAATAAAATATATGACTGCTCGGGGAGACGGAAGTAATGAGTGGTCCAGTATTAAGCCGCGCCGTTCAATAGGAGAAAAATGTTAAAGCAGATTTAGTAGAGATCAAAGGCGTAATTAAAGACTTAACATGGTTAAAAAAGAGAAAAAAGGGGGTTTTATGAAATGGGGATTTCGTTTTCTCCCTCTTTCCCTCATCCTTTATTTTTTTAATTTTTATTTTTGCCGGAGAATTTCTGAATAATGTAAACAAGTACTCTCTCCAGCAACTATGCACGATATAAATTCCAACCTCCAGAACAAACAGTAATTATGGAGTATTTTCTTTTCTTTCTTTCTCTTTTTTTTTTTTTTTAAATAAAACTCATCTTAATTGAAACCAACATTTTCTTTATTGATAATGAACTCTAATTACGACTCAAATAAAGACATATGTATATATTTACATGTTCAATATTTCATTAGGAATAGTATAAATAAATTTTATAATATCGTACAGCAAAACTATATAGCGTTATTGTTTCAATTATAAATTTGAAAATTTTATTTATAAAAAGTATTTAATCTCTTTTCCACCTCCAGCTAAATGCTTATGATAAACTTTTTATTTATTGTTATTTACAACTGTATAAAAATATATACAAGTAAATTTCCTGTTAGTGATAAAATGACATAATTCAAACATGTGGAGAATCTTTGATAGAACTCCAATAACATTTCTAGAGCAGAAGATCTCGAGGCCATATTCTTTTCAGACGCCTAGAAGGATTATTATGTAATGAAGGAGAAGCCATGTTATAAACAAGTGGGTTTGGATAGTTGAGGAATTTATCATGGAAGGGTTGGTGTCTCGTTCTGGCTAAATCGGCAACATATGGAGCATTGAGGTCCTGTTGGATAACTTTATTTGTGACAAAGTAAGGAGGATTAAGGATTTTGGACTGTAAGGATTGGATATGAGAAGAATTCGATGGTTTAGTGGAGCCCCAAAGCTCAACTCCGTCCAGATTCCTGTCCAGATAGGCCTTATTATAGTCATGTATATCAGTATTTTATAATGGTTTGGAAACTTAGACCGTTTGTCTAATAAATGTTGAATTAGTCGGAATCAACGACCAGTTTCCTGTCTTTTCAGTCTTGTATGAGGATTCCATTTCAATAGTTTTTCCAGATGTAGTCCTAAGTAACGGATCTGTTCGACACGATGAACGGTTAAACAGTTTAAAAATGTCTAACAGTTTAAAAATGTCTCTTAAAAATGTCTGCTTCTCCTTCAACAATTTAAAAATGTTCAGTGCAAAAGTACACAATAAAATGAGATGAACCAGATTTTAAGATTTTCATTATAACATTTTTATATTTAACAAGACATTCAGTCGAACTAATTTTGTGCAGAAAAGGAGACACACATTTCACATTTTTATTTCAAACAGAAAACAAAATTAAGTGTTCTGGGTCTTGAGAATATATTTAATTTAACTAACCTATATATGGAGTATATAAGGGAAAACATTGAATGCATTGCTATCATGCAAAATTTCTAATTCGAATTTTGGACAGAAATACATGTTTTGTGGTACCCTGGGTCTAAAATACCAAGTCTCGCAAAATATTTTTGTGAACAGCCGAGCTCGAAAACGAAAAATTGAACTTAAATATTTAAGCCATATACCTGGAATGTGACAGAAGCTAATTGTTCTACCACTCGAAGTACACATTATTGAATCGATTGTTCAATTTTTTTCGATTTTCTCCGAAACGTCTTTGACGATTTTGATAAAACTCAACGAATCAACGACTAAGTCCTCTTTAATACCCTCTTATTATCCTCATTGAAATGGTTTAACAGGGCTTAAGTGTTAAATTAAAAAAAAAAATCTCCTTAGTGCATTTAATTTTGTTTATCGGAAAAAAACCGAAACCAATCGATCTCTTCTAATTGCAAGCCTATGTTTACGAATTATGTTATACTCTTGTATCGTTAGTAGGAAAAAAATTAATATTCATTATTTTTATGTCAAGGACCCTAAATATGTATTTTTATAGCACCAGAAAAAGAAAAATGTTTCCCCTTTTCTTATCTTATAGGTTTTTCCCCCGAAAATCACTAAAAAATATTATAACTTAAAGACGAGTCAACCAATCTTCTCAAAACTTGGGTTCGTAAGTAGGGAGGTAGGTGAAAGTTGTTTGATATTTTCTTATAGACATCGAATAAGATGTGATTGTTTCATCGATTTTGCTTCTTGATAGTTACGATAGATTCAGTAAGTGGTACTGAATTTATGGTAGATTAATTACAAGATGTACTTACTGCTTCTGAACAAGTCAGTAAGAACATTTAATTTCTTAACTTAATTTAATAACTTGATACACATTTTAGAATGTTCGAATAATAGAAAAAAAAGGTAAAACATGCAACCCCATGGATTCTCCACCTCTTGCAAGCAGGTACAGGGATTAGGTTTTATTCTTTTACACTCTTCTCCTCCTCTATTCATTTCTTATTTTCCCTTACTCACATTATATTAATTATGTTCACCACATATTATTATTGCCATACTTACTAATTACTGCTTTTGTCTTACTTAACTTTATATTTTACTTACATATTTCATTAATTACTTATATTTTCTTTCCTTTTTTCTCCATAACTTTAATTTAAATTATTAATAACATTATCTTTTTATTTCTATGATCCTGCTTTTTTATTTACATATTTTATTACCAATATAAAAATTTTATTTCCCACTTCTTTCATTATTTTATTTTTATTTTTAATAATTTTCATTTTGTACATATTTTTATCAACTAGATTAACTCTTAATATCTAGACTAACTTTTATTATCTGTTCTATCCTACTACTTAATTTTAAAATAACTCTTCTCATACAGCCTCTATCTTCTTATAATACTCAAACTATTTATGTCTGTCAACACTATTTATCCATAATGTTAGTTATTTTCTAATAATTCTATAAATCCTATTATTCATTGGTTCTTATCTTGTTGTTTCTTTGCTCTAATGAAGGCTGGAAATTCTCGCCAAATAATAAATAAATTTTTACTGAGTTTCTATTTAACCAAGTCTCATTATATTTTTAAATCCAGTTTACTTCATTATAATCCAGAACCAGTTATTTTTTATAAAAATCAATCACTGCGGATTTTGATTCATTTCAGACTGTGGTAATGGAACAACGATTATCAAAAATTGTTTCCAAAATATCGTATTATAACCAACACAGATATATTGTGGTTGATAGAAAAACATTCAATTTATTTAATACCTTCTGAAGGCATATTATTGTATTTTACCTGTCTCATTATATATAGGCCTAAATTCTGGTCGAAACGTTGTCACTGATAAATAACGTGTTTTTTTCCTTATATATATTATTCATGGTCAACAATGTTCTCATATTATGATAATAAAACAAAATATCTCGAATCTGCCTCAAGTTAAACTATACACTCATCAGTAAAACTAAATAGATTAAGGATAATAGTATCAATATATATTATTAAACAAAAATTTATAATACAGAATCATTTCTTTTCATATTCATGATGGTAGACCATTCCAGAAGCAAACAGCATACATAAATTAACCCTAGCTTATATTTTCAAGTAGCTCGATTCATGAAAATTCATAGCCTATTGTGCTAAAGCTGCAAGAGATCCACGCAAAAGATAACTTTTTTTAAGAACTAAAGGAAGTCCCACAGTGGTTTCTAGATACACTTAGATTAAGAATGCAATGGATTTCCTCTACCGAGATAAACCGATTTCTTCATTACGGCCATATTTTAAACTGCAGTTACTGAAATCATTAATGCCAAATGATGATAAAATCTAATAATAATTATTATTTGTACCCTTCACTAGGCCTCCAATTAGTTGTTTTTAAATATTTCATGTTCCAATTTTCAGCAAAAACTTCTTCTTTAAAAGTATAAATAAATACATTGATTATAAACCTTATAATTTTCACCCATTATCGTTCCCAAAATGGTGTCTAGGCAATAAAATCATTAACAGCCATGAAAATGATAAAATAAAATTAAGTAGATTAATTAATGTTTTTGATAAGGATAACAACAATCATTGGTAATAAAAATTCAAACATTTCTTGCTAAACGAAAGAATATTAATTATATCATGCTATTCACTACAAACTATACCAACCCATGAAAATGATGAAATAAATATACTAATTAGTTGTTTTTCCTTTACGGTTGACTTACGTGAAAGGCATGTAAGTGAAAGGGTCGAATAGATTTTAGAGCTATTACATTTTTCAGAGGAAGTGATTAAAAATTTTGTGTTTATTGTTTTTTATTTTAAAGTCTAATTTGTCTATAACATTGTTATTATATGTATGTAATACATTATATTATATATATTTTTATGAGCATATTTTTAAATATTTTACAGTTTGTTCTTTGTTCTTAGATAAAATTAAAAATTAAATTATTTTTTAAACTTTTCTTTATGGACTGATAATGGTTCAAAAAAGAAAAGAAAATAAGATGTATTTTCTTTCATTTATTTCTTTTTTATTGTGTAATATTACATTCTGTCTTATATTTCTAGATAATGGTAATATGGAGCTCATTCACACCATATTTACAAGTATATAAATTAAATGATAACAAAATAAGAAATAGAGGAAGAAATAAATAAATAAAAAAACAATTTTAAACAACTTAAGTGCTCATAGCATGCAGAAAGTTAGTATAACATTGTTATATAATTAATTAATCTTGTTTACCTGCAAGAAATGTTTCACAAGGTGTTTTTATGGTTTTCAGGTGTTATCCAGGTCTTTTTCTGTCTCCTTATGTTCTATGGCGTGTACGTGTAAGACGTTGCTATTTTGTATATTGTATGTGTGATGTGTCGTTAATTTTTTTTTTGTTAGTATATTTGCAGGTTATTATTTTTAGCATTAAACAAAAAAATATTATCTAAACATTCAAACACTATTAATATTTATAAAATTATTGTATTAATGTTTTCCGCTTAGTCGTAAAAGCCCTCTTTAGTAAGTTACAATTTTTACTTACCTCAGTGTCGTTTATAAATCCCCTGTCTTTGTATGATTGTTTTTGAGTCCCATTTTATTGAGGAAATATGTGTTGGTTACTAACTTTTGAATTATACTTACACTAATTTATTTTTTTAAGTTGTTGCAGCTCATAATGTCTGGTAAAACATTTTTTATTGTGTATTTTTTAAGCTAATTATTTCACAATGATTTTTTTTAAAAATTATTTATTAAATTCGTTTTCCAGAACTACTTGAAGATAAAGAATTGGGATTGATGCTGTATGCTGATTGTTGCCTTATAAAGGAACAGAAGAACCCCACCCTATTACCAATCCTCCCCTGGACCGTAATTCAACTCCGTAAGTACCTCCCACTTGACATTCCGGGGGAAAAATAAGAATAATCAAAATGAGACCAATATTTTTCCTTCAAGCTAAATTTTACGTTATAATTAATTTCTACGGTACCCTCTAATAGCAGGAATTTTGTTTAAAATACGTTTATAAATAAATGAAGAAGCAAAAACAAATATTTGATAGTCATTTTTCATACCTCAAAAATCCTTATACATGAATTTTCAGATAATAATACATTTAATTTTGTTCAAATGAAAAATCAAACATCTCTAATTGTTAATAGTAATAATAAACAATGGGAGAGGGGTGGGACTGTGGTAAGGCCCGACACTACTAACTCCAAGGACTCGGGTTCAAATCCGACTGGGCAGAAAATTGTTTTCTGTTACACTGTAGCCGTAAGTCAACCCTGTGGGTTTTGGAGCCCTCCTGGGGTCCACCCAGCCTCATAAATTTGATAAAGATCTGGTGGTCGAGCGTAAGTCGAGGTGACCAAATCACCTTCTTACACAACAGTACTTCCTTACAAAATACTAAGCCCCTGACTCTTCCTGGGTTGTGCCGGCGGTACAGATTTTTAATTATAAGCAATTGATGAATATAAAATATGAAGGAATTTGATAATTATTGGTTTTCGATGGTAGTTATTATAACAGTCGGATTTTACTTTCACATATCTATATATGAAATACATAGTAAGAGGATTGTCATCCTGAATAATATAGAAAAAGCTGTTCTGCATTGTATAAAAATTCATTTCATTTCATGGTGTAGTTGTGAATTGCGTAGCAGATATTATTTGTGGTTAAACCCTGATAACTTATAATATTATTTGTGATAACTTATCCCCCTAACTTCTACATTTTGTGGTTTAAGATTTCCTTACGTCCTTTATTCGTTATATGGGAGTGGAGTAGCTCAGTGGTAAAGTACTGTGCTAACCGCCAGGACCCGGTTTAGAATCCCGTAGTAGTAGATACTAATTTATTGTTGTCACTATAGCAGTGATCAACTCGGTGGGTTCAGGAGCTCTGAGGAGTCCACCCAGACTCATAAAGCGGGTACCCTTAATTAGGGAAAATCTGGCGGTGGAACACGATACTGACCAAATCACCTGCGCAAAAGTTGGTTTGGAACGTTATTTCCTTACTAAGAACTGAACCCCAGATTTATTCGTTATGTAAAGGTATATTTTTGCTTGAATGCTATAACTAGTTCATCGAGGAATTCGATAAATTGAGGTTCATTATAACGATGTTGTACAGTAAATAGGAAATATTTCATCATCAGATTGACGTAATTAATGTGCACGAGATACGGCTATAAGCTGATATTCATTGTTAACATTTATTTATCGAAATATCCTCAAGTTTAAATATAATTCGTTAAAAAGCCAATCCTCAAAATTGGCCCCGGAATTCCTCCAGCGACAACTTAATACGAAAATAATGAGGCGCTGGTCGTAGCGGTAATTGGATCTTGTTAAGTAAAACAAACAGGGCCGTGTAGTCCTCCGCATTCTGAGGATAATTACCGTCTTGTGGAGGATGAAGTCTCGAGTCTCGTTATTTGTAAAAAGGGAAAGATAAGGGCGGTAATAGTCCCGGGGTCCTAATGTAATGACTCATAGGGGATTGGTCCTCCCCGCAACCAATCCTCGCCAGTTTTTCTTATGCCACTCCCACTAGAGAGAACTTCTACCCCCGCATCAAAACATTCCCCCCGTCGGGGAATGGGAAAAAAAGCCTTTAAAAGTTGGGGGTGGTGCTTGGTTATAAATTATATCGCTCCTGTAGGCTCCTAACCAGCTCCTTTACATAAATAGATTGTTTTCTAAATTAGTTAGGTTAGTTAAGTCGCCCGATTAGAGCTCAGAGGGGTTAACGATGAGGAGTTAACTCAGGTCTCTAATAAGAGCTAATATTTGGTGATCCTTTAGAGGACATCTTCCCCCTCCTCCTCCCCCCCCCCGCGTCCTTTTGTGATTATTTCTACACACATACATTTGCTTGTTAAAAACATATATATAAATACATAATGCATATGTTAATTTTTTTTTCAAGCATAGTATCCCTAAGTAAAAAGAGTTTATTTAGAAATTGTACAAAGTCCATGCGAAACAACATACTATATGTATATAGAGTGGAGCTATTAAAAAAAAGAAGATAAATTAACAAAAATAAAATAAAATATAATAAAAAAAATCAGATGCTCTTTTAACAGGAGAAACTTTTTAAATTAACTATTTGTATTGTATAAAAAATAATTGTCAATTATAAACTAGGAGAAAAGTAAAAATACAAGTAAGTAAAAAAAATAAAAATACAAAATATACATGTACATAACTAAAAATATGAATGTAATAAATAATCTTGGTGCATTTAAACAAACAGCCCACAGATATATAGATACTTGTGTCGATAATAATTAAATATGGATGAGAAATAGAATACAGGTACACGTTTAGCCAAAAATATAATGATACAATTAAATTGGAGAAAAAAGAACTAATTCATTAAAACAAGTACTAAAAGTACATAAACAATAAAAAAAAATAAATAAATGCAGCAAATAAAATATTTAAAATAAATACATCATATGTTGATTTGTACATGTAACATACACGGTATATGTCAGTCTCATAAATATTTTAATTTCATAGGGTTTAGGGTAAAAAAAAAAAATAAATCGTCGTTTAATAACTCGTAAATCGGAAAAAATAATCAATATGGTTTTAGCACTCTAAAAAAAATAATTAAAAATCAATACATGATTATAGAGAAATTTCATACTGACCATCAATTTTTAGGATAACTATATATTTTTTTCCGATTCAAAATTTCTTTCGAGATGTTTTTAGAATGAAGTACTAATATATATTTTTTTAAATAGTTTAAAGTTATATTCGCAGTTAGGATAGACAACTTATGGGACCATATATGATTTTCCAGTAACCTGTAATTCTCTCTTTGTTTTTCCATATATCACTTATATTATATATCACATTTTAGCACCACTGATAATATTTTTTCCAACTCCCATTGCAATATTGGTCAAATTGGTTCTTAATAATATTCTTGAAAATATTGAATTGTGAAAAATGAACTTTTTTTTTTTCATTTTATGTTAATCAAAAATGTAACTGAAATATTTTTTTCTACCGTACCTCAACACTCAGCAGAGGGAAAAATATTACTGTAAACTAAAAAAAATCAGGACTAAATTTAAAAGAAAATGTCATTTAGTCAAACTGAATGAACAAATTGTGTGACATGAGAAATCAATTGACATTATATTTTTTTCATCAAAAAAATTATACAACTAATCATCTGTACTTGCATTAATAGAATGAACAAAAAAAAAAGAAGAAAAAAAAAAGGAATTTATTGAATAAAATAATTTTTAATATGCCATCATACCACTCTAAAAGTATAAGTCTTACAAAACTTTGGTCACATATTCGTTCTTACATGTTTATATAAAAAATCATAATTTTATCAGGTGTGTTTAACACACACATTTTTCTCGAAAATATGCAAGAGAGAATTGAAATAAAAAAAAATTAATAAAAAAAGTAGTCTTATATAAATTTATATTTATATTACCAATTGTTACCCTCATAGGTGTATGTCAAATTATTATCCAATAATTTTATTGTCAAAAACGAGACGAATTGCCTCTTATTGCGAACCAAGCCCAAACACAAAAAATAAATAAATAAAATTAATTTTTGATTTGAGAAACAAATTTATGCAGGAAGTAATTATAAAAATTAAATTCCAATCAAAAGACCAATAAAGGTGCTTAGCCGATCATATATAATAAAGGGGTAATTGTGAGCGTCAGGGATATTTTCATCTTCTTAATTGGGATGAGGAGTGAGGCAGGTTTAATTCAATGTATTAATAAGCAATAAATTGTCCTTTATTAAATAGCGTGAAGCCGGGGGTACTTAGAGCTTTCTCTTAAACAGAGCTGCCGATTGGTTATTTTAATGAATAATTTATGTTTGGTTTTTGAATTGTAGATTATAAAAATGTAAATTGTAACGCCAGGTAGCCAACAAAGCGGTCTATAGCCTGTGAAAATAATCGATAATAACTTAGCTCATGAATGCTTGAAAATTGAACAATGTTTCAAAGTCTTATAATGGCAAACGAGTAAAGTTTGATATAACCAAAAAGACTCGAATTGTACAATATAGTTTCATTAAGTTCAAATTCAACCTGAAAACAAATAAAAGAATAATCATGAAAAAATAATTAAATTTGTTTTAAGTCCATTTTTTATTTAATAGTCAATAGGTAAATGCATCAATATTCAAAAACCTACCTAATTTGGGAATAGTCGAGGGGGAAAATCTTAAACCAGGCTCTTTTTCTATAAAACCTAAACTGGAAAACATCACATTAAAAAGAAAGTGATTACACTTGATTATTTAAAATTGATTATATAGTAAAGTAAAATGCAAGAAGTTACACAAAAATATTTTTGGTGTCTCATCAGGAGAGAAAAACTTAATTCAGAATTAAAATTAATTGAGAATAGGTCATACTCTCCTCACGCACTCTCATCTGATCAGAAAACTGCCACCTCCAACGTGCAAATATTGTCAGTCCATTTTCACGATTAGACATATTCTTGAAGAATGTACTCACTATTTGCCAATAATAAACAGGATAGGACTGACCCCAAATTTATCAGAAGCTCTCACAGATGAGGAACCTAAAATTACAGTACTATTTGAATTTTTAAAAGCATATCGCCTTGTTTATAAGTTATAACTCCTTTGATTTTTTTTTATATATTTTATTGATTTTTTTTTTAAATTATTTTTATTTATTTATTTTTTTTTTTACTTTTATCATGCCATAGGCGTTGATGACCAGAGGGTTTTATGCCTTTAAGCAAAAATCAACAACAACAACAAAACTTAATTCAAAGAAAGTTGTCTGCTCAACTGTATTGGGTTACTAGATACACAGCATACTTCTTAGCTATTGTTAGAGATTTTTTTTTTAATCTTATAAAGTATAGGCATGGTAAACTTAAACTTATACATATTCAATAAACCTTAAAGAGGGTACGATAAAGCAACCATTTCCAGGAGTCCATTTCCTTCCACGCGTTGATTATAAGTAAACTTATAATTTATAATAGAAATATTTTTGTTTTATCATGTTTATTTCTAAAAAATGACATAACTGTTCTTCTTAATCCGAGAGTAAAACTATAATTTATTTTTTTTATAAATTTTCTGGTAAGGGTTCTGCTGATTAAATTTGAAATATTTGAGCATAATAGTCTTTAGAAATATTTTCTTCTTCTTCCTCATATGCTAACGTTTTAGGGTTTATTCATGTTGAATTAATAATTTTACTGTGTCAGTAAATAACAAATAATAAAATATCTGTGATATTTAGGGTTCAATGCATTTTGAAGCGCAAAACCTCAAAATTTGTGTGTGCATTTTTTTTCATTCAATTACAGTGGTTCATTATTAAGAAGGTGCATCGAAACGTTAACATGTGAGGAATTAGTAGTAAATAATAGAAATATAAGGCAGGAATAAGCTCAAATGTTTCAAATTTAATTAGAAGAACCCTTTTTTTCCTTTAGGGTTAATAGAAATTTATTGTACTCATGAATATTGTTATTTACTTTATTTTATCCTAACAACATATGTGTGTTATATATATGTATATATGTTTATTTACATAAAATGTATGTGTGTTTGTGTAAGATAAGTGAGTTGTAATAAACAACAAAATTTAATGTTACAATAGAAAGAAGGCTACAAAGCAAAAATTACTAAGTTTCGTAAGAATTATTTTTCTATTTGTTTTGAGTTTTGTAACTGAAGAATTTCTCAAATTTTTCTCAAAAACCTTGTCTATTTTGTTTTCAAAGTTTTCCCTACCCTACAAGAATTACATTGCCTTTAAATTGATGTAATAATTTGAAACTCGTAAGAACATGTTTACTGACATTTCCAACATTTCAAATCAATTTCTTGACCCAAGATTTTATCAAGGTTTAAAAATGATAGCACTTACTTCAGAAATTTTCAACAATAATATGTATTACAGATCATAATGAAATTAAGGAACAAACTAAAATGGAATTGATCGCGCGTTGTTAAAAAGGGCTTATACGGGGAAAAAGAGAGCCGGAAAAAAAATATCATCTACAAAGTTGTATTTCAATTTTTATTTCTAATTTTTTGTTTTACTTCATTGAAATTGTCCAAATAATCAAAATAAAATTTGGCTGATTGCACCTGAGTGACATGATTTGTGCGGATGTATTTTTGAGCAGGTGTATAAAACATGAAGTTGCATTAAAAGCCGAATCTTGGTTATAATTCAATTATGACACCCAACACTCAGCCCTCATTCTCAATCGATTCTGAAGCATGTAGCCCTATTATATGCATTTTGATCAGAAATATATACTTCGGATTGAATTTATTTATAACCTATTAGACGATCGCAGCAGACACCCACCCAAGTTATGTATGTTCTAATCGGAACACGATCAACAAGCAATCTCACGGTCGTTGTCCCTCGTAGTAGAGAGTAAAGGACTGGAGATAAAATATAGAAAAGAGGCATGGAATGGTGGACGGAACCATATCCCTAAGGTGGGGGGCAAGCTATGTATTGATCCGCCCCTCCTTCTTAGCCCTTTCTTTATCTCTTCTCTTGTATTTAGTATCCATTGTGTCTTCTCTTCTTCAACGGTATCTCTAACTCTCGGAGGTCTTCGGTTCTGGAGTAATTAACAGAGTTCATCTCACCTTACTTTGGAGGGGAGGGAAGGACATTCATCAGTCGCATACTGCTAACTAAATATTTTCAGAAAAAATGTACACCATAGAGCAAATCTTTTCCTTTATATTTTTAAAGTTAACTAAAAACAAATTCTCCCTTGTTGTGTCAATTTTTTTTTTCAGTCTGATTAAAAATCATTTACAAGCAGTCTATTAATCATTGAGTATTACATGATGATGATTATTAAATAACAATCACACTGATTGAGGAAACAACCATAAAACCCTTCTGGTATAAAATAAAACTATATAACAATATTTTTCTTAACAGTTCTATTTTGTTTATATTTTATGTGCTCTCCATATTTTAGCGACGTTTCAGCAATTTCAATTTTTTCGTCTACATTCCAATCGCATTATTAAAATCATGTATTTTCATAAATATTACTATTTGTTATGTTCTTGGGGATTTTGGATCTTGTTTTTAATCTCCAGAAAAGTTTGTTGGTTGTCAATTCGAAACCTTTTTTCCATGATTCACTCTGTTTAATTCCTTGTGAACTAAGGAGTTTCCTCATTGAGGACTTATGTTTAAAGAATAATGTATGGATTTCTAACAATTAGAAATTATTGAAGTTGAAATTTATCATCATAATTTACAATATAATCAAATTATGAATCTCTGAAACCACAATATATAAAATAAAATTAGTACCTAACTTGATATAACCACTAAGAGGGAGAGAGAAAAACACTTATTTACAAATATTGTGCTGGCCAATTGGATTGGGTTTTCCTCATACATATCATATTTAATAGTATTAAGATTAATTTGTTTTGGTAACTATTAATATAAACATTCAGAGCATAAAACAAAATAAATATTTTTTAAAAAAATTATAAATGATTTTTTTCTCCCTTACATATCTGGGATTTTTTTCGCAATCGCTCTAACAAATGTTTTCGACTTGATATCTCAAACAATATCTTAATCCGGTTGAAACATTATTTCAAACAACCTTCGACGTTTTCGATTAAAGGTTGAAAGTGAGTTTTTCCAAAATGAGTCAAAACTTTATCAAAGAAAATTGTGCCATTTTAGGGAAAAATCGAATAAATATTGAGAAATGATTTTCTTGATGTAATCTACATTATTAGTCACTTATCTAGAGCAAGTAAAATTATTTAGAAAAAAAATTCTAATGAAAGTATAAGAAATTTTAATTAAACCTGACAACTTACTATTGTTTAAACGTCTCAATATATTTAGCATGATTGAAATACTTATTTTACGTATGACTGAGTGAATCATACTTTAATTAGATCTTTGTAATCACTTTTCTTATATTTTATCTCTCTTATTCCCTCCTTCTCACGTAATCTCTCTCTCTCTCTCTCTCTATATATATATATATATATATATA
>NW_027109924.1:603014-616194 GCF_000696795.3 Halyomorpha halys
TTTTCCCTTCATGGTAACCCCGCAAAATAGTTAAATTATATTTATGACAAAAATTTATTGAGGCTATATTATAATAAATTAATTATTTACCTGGTATGAATATTCAAATTAATTAAATATATAATAATACTTTCGTGCCTGTTGCAGAAGTGACTTCGGTTGGACTTAAACCACCCTTTCCTTTATGTATTATTTTTAGCACATAAAATTTATATGAGGATAATGTTTCATCAAGAACAGGAAAAACACTTTCATATTTAATTCTGATCAAGTGTGCATACTAATTTTTATTGTTTTATTATATTTTGAGAAATAAATTCCAATTATACTCTTTATGTGATTTTTTTTTTACCTCCCGTCATTAAAACCTATAGGTATTGTTGACGAAATTCAAATAAAAAATGTTTTGTAAAACACATTACTATACATTAATGTGGTTAATTTTTATTTTGAAGGTTTTTATTTTTTTTTTAGATTTAAAAACTTTATTTATTGATACATATTATAATCTACGACACCGTTGAGGGCAATAGGTAATAATCTATTTTATAATCCTATTCATATAATAGAGCCACAGCATATTTTCTAAATTATCCCATTATACAAATTCCTGCTTCATTTACTAAAATTATACAATTATTTATTCCTTATTATTTATTATTATGAATTATTTTTTCCTTTTCATTATCTATCATTTCTTCCATTAAACATTTTAATTTTTTTTCTAGCTTTTCATCGTTCTTTAAATATGTTTAATTTTTCCATTATTTTAGTTCTACAAAAATATTTCTCCATCACACATAACAAACAGTAAATTTAAGTTAAAAGTATAAAAATTATATAAACATTTCATATATGGTAAAAATATATATACATGAATAAAATCCAACATGGTGATCCCCATTTACAATCTATTAATAAAAAAAAAACACTCTAACATAAGCATACAAAAATTAAAATAGAATAAATAAGTATGTTAAGCTAAAGGTTAAATTAATAAATATAAAAAGGATAAAATATAAGTTATTTTGCAACAGCACAATATCTACAAATATATCAAAAAATACTTACAAATGGTTTGTGCACACAAAAGTGTACATACTTATCTGATTATTTTACAATGTGGTAATTTATTTGTAATTTTCGTATAGAATCGATTCCGAACACCTGCGTTGTTCTCTCGGTTTCAATCTACTGGCTATTAATAAAATTTGCAAGCAGGTGAAATAGTCAGGTGGCCTTAGAAAAGTGGTTTGACCACTTCTTGTCAAACACTGGCCTATTCAGAATGTGATGAGCAATTTTCGTAGCGCCTCATGAACTGAGATGCATTCGTAGATAATATAATTAGCATAAATTAAATTTCATAAATCTGAGACTTCACCTTAGTAAAAAAAAATTGATTTGGTGATTGTTTATCAAAATTGGTGATGAATTGTTTTGAGTTTGTAAGGTTTTTTATTCGCTAATATTGAGTAATATCAAAAAAAGAAAAAGAAAAAAAAATTCTGAATAGTTGAAGAGAAAAGGGTCCTTTATGGACTTTACCTTCAATGGAAAAAGAAGTATGAAAAAGAGAAACTTTATTTAATAAGCTCAAGAATAACTTTATCCATAAACAAAATGAACAAATTTTTCTTTGTTTCTTATATATTTTTCTTCGATGTTTCGGAATCCTTTTCCCATCTTGAATATATTATTTTTCCTTTTGTTTTCTTGTTCATTCCATCCATAAAATTATTATGTTATATCCTATTTATGGTTTGAACAAGTGAACTAAATAGGAACCTATTTAATCCAGCTTGAGTAGCTGTAGTCAACCTGTGGCTCGCCGGTCTTTTGTGGTTGGACCATCCGAGGCGTGTTTGATAATGAATGTTAATAGTATTAATCCATAAATACAAGTAGACAATCTATAAACTACAAACACAAATACATTTCGTTTCATGATAGGGAGAACTATCATTGATTACATGGGTTTAAAAGTAAAAAAATATCCGGCAGAATTGTGTAAGTCATTGAAATGGTACCAAATTCAAACTACAAGATTAATTGTAGGGCCACCCGTAGCTCAATGGTAAAGACACAGTCTTACCAATGTAATGTCTATTGGCGGTGCCGGTTCGAATCCGGCCTGGGGCGTTGACTGTTTTCATTGAGTGGTGGTCCCACAAAATGAAAAGCTTTGACCTCCAACCATGGTTAGGCAGTATAGGATACGATCCAATGAGAGTCTTGGTCGAAAAAAAAAGATTAATAGTATTAGTTTGTATTTTATTATGGAACAGGGCCCTAGTGTTACTTTATTTTATATCATTTTGAATTTCGCGCCCATTAGAAAAATTTATAGCTGAGTAAATAGGTCCTACATAATACTATCGCGCCGCGGTGTGCAGTGCTATTATGCGTGCAGCAATGTATTCATTTATTTTTTACTTTACTGTAGACGTCTGTATCATGGCAACTCGTCATTTTAGTATATTCGGAAATAGCACAAATGGAGTACTTGGATTAGCGATGTGCTGTATTGAGCGATTTTAGTTCCGTATCGAGTGAGCGAGACGGATTTTCCGCTATTACTTATGTACCGAGAAAGAAATTAGGTAGTAGATTTAAATATGAAAAATTTTAACCATTAATAAACTATAATATTTGAATTTATATGTTTTTGAATTATTTTACCAGGTCAATAAATGGACCTAATCCAAACGTTTTTCATTGCAATAAATAGTTCATTAATTTTGAATCTGATTTATTATCAACACCTAAATAATTTGATTTAAGCAACTGCTTATGATCACAGACCCTGCAACGTGTTTTTAACCTAGAGAAATGAAAAAAAAAAATGTTAAATTATACGCGATAAATCCGTTCATAGTAGTTTAATTCAATTTGTAACAATCGCTAAAACTTAAGAAATGATTATCTAATCATAAGCATGACTAACATGTGTTTGTGACTCCTATGAAAAACAGGTTAACACCACTGAGCTAGAAGAGTGTAAAAGGAAACAGTCCACTGTTAAATGGTTTAAGTAGGATAAGTTTCTATTTAAAGTTAGTACGAATCAAAAATAGGCCTTTAGTAATATAGATTAAATCGACAAGGAAACTAAACAAAAGGCAGTGTAACCCTGAAGATGGGGAAAAGACTCCAAAACGTGAAAGACATAAAAAGAAGAATTAGTTTTACAATTATCGAATTTTACAAAAATCCATTAATGAATATATAAGCCTAATTGTGTATTAATATTTATTTTTATTTAAATTTAATTTTTTTATCTTCTATATTAACTATTAAGTTATTATTTTACTATACTTGTATCGATTTATATTTTTGTTTTTTAATGTTTGTATTTCTTTTTTTATATTTATTATTACTTTTTAATATTATTTACGGAGTACAATTTTCATCATTTATATTTCCTGTATGAATAAATATTTATTAACTAATATTTATATTGACTTATAGTATAATACTAACTAATCTTGATTGCAACAAGTTGTATTATTATTCTTCAATAAACAAATGAATTATATTCTATATTAAATAATTAAATTAGTTAATAACATTTTCTTAGTTAAATTCATTGTCAGG
The DNA here is from genome assembly GCF_000696795.3 of Halyomorpha halys. Classification (NCBI taxonomy): domain Eukaryota; kingdom Metazoa; phylum Arthropoda; class Insecta; order Hemiptera; family Pentatomidae; genus Halyomorpha; species Halyomorpha halys. Next base: position 606,612 of record NW_027109924.1, read on the forward strand.
TTAATGAGATAGAATTGGTATATACAATCATGAAAAAAGGAACGATGGAATTTCAAGTTTCAGAGAAAGGAAAAAAGTAAATTATAATTTATCGTTGCATTATTTTTTTGTGTTAATAATTATTTTTTAATGGTGTTCTTTCTCATATAACTGAACTTCTATAAACTCCAAATTTAATACTTAAAAAATTGAGCAAAATATAGCTAAAAATAAAGGCAGAAAAAAAGTATATTTATTTTATCTGTAGTTTAATGAATAAGTAGAAGTCACTTTTGATTTCCCATTAAATCCTGTATTTATTTATCAGTCGAGAGGGAAACGTTTTTGATAAATAAAGTTGACGGGATTAAGAACGTCACATGGAAAAAATTTTCCATTTCAGTAAGAACGTCAAGGCCAGGACAGGCTTCAGGGGAAACGTTCTTCAAGTGAAAAAGGAAAAAGAAAAAAAGAGAGAAATAAGGAAAGGAATTAAAAAGAAAAGTGAAGACTCCGTGAATACGTCATGGCGGAAAATGTTAGGAAAATGCCAAGCCTTGATGACAAAGACATTTATAAATGCCAACCGGATCTCTGAACTTTGTTTCAGTTCTCGGAGGCTTTACCTTAGGCGGTAAAATTTTATTTTTTATTAATACCTCAGTTAGATAATTTCAATTATTTTCTTAAATTAGATTATTTTAATTTTTAATTTAATTATAAATAGATCCAGTCAACATTGTCTTTTATTACCTTAAAATACTACAACTGTGTTTCTTTTTGTGTTTTAAAACTTCTATACAATGGGAAATAAAGTTTTGTCATAAGTAACCAACATCTAGTCATTCATAAAGCATATAAAGCCGCATCATCATAATCTTTGTTTTTAATATTCCTTTCTCTGAGAGACAACTGTTTCTTATAAAAATCCAGTTTAACAAAATTTAGATTATTTTAAAAAAAATATTATTTTTACATTTTTTTCTCCTCTTATACAAAATTCTTTCTTTTAGGAGAGATAAATAAATTCCCATAGTAAAACAGTCTATAAACGATGTAACTTGGTTGGTCCCAATACATTTGATTAAAGGCAAACTTACAAATTTTAAGTTGATTAAATTTGCCAACATTAAAAATCATTCAACAGACTTACGTTTTCATAGGCGACGGTGCTTTTGTTCTTTAGGAAAATTTAATGGAAGGGCTCTGTTATTCAACGAGAAACAAATAATTTTCTGTTAATGATTATCGCGTGAAAAAAGGATTATAGAAAATAAATCTGTCACGAAACTTTTATTTATTGAAATTTACAATTGTATTCATTTAAAATACATCGAGTAAATTTGATGTTTGATTATAGTGGTATGATACAGCCCTGAAGAGAAACTACTTATTGGTACCACTCTAACAGCATTTCTACATTAGAAGGTCTCAAGGCCATCTACTTTTCAGGGGCTTAGGAGGATTATTGGGAATGGAAGAGGAAGTAAGGTTAGAAAATAGTGGGTTTGGGTGGTTAGGGAGTTTATAATGAAAGGATTGATACCTGGTTCGAGCTGAATCGGATACCTATGTAGCATTAAGGTATATATAGATGAATTTACTTGTGACATAGTAAGGACCATTGAGGACTTTAAGAAGGATTTTCGACTGTAAGGATAGAATACGAGAGGAACTCGATGTTTCAGTGGAGCCCCAAAAGTAATCAACGTATGTCAAGGAAAGTTTTAAAAGGAAAATTTTAGAAGCAATATACGTTTCTAAAAAATATTGTACAGTCAATTGTAAATCAGATTGCAAAAACGTAAACCACAGTTATTCTGAAGTACTTGGTTCAGAACATCCTGATTTTGAATCTTGAATTAATTATATTCTAACTAAGGGTCTGTGTTGGTCCTTAATAGAGGACTTGGGAAATTAAAAAAAAAAACATTTCGATAAAAAATAAAATTATATATATTATTTTACGTAGAATAAATAGTGAGTCCACTATTATAAGCAATACTTTAGAATGATGGTATTGTTTGGATGTTGAAAGTTTTAGTAGAGCTATAAAGTTTTTCACTATTATGCTTACATAAGAATTATTTAAATAAGAATATATATTCGCTAGTGGACACACTATTCTACGTCAAACGACATGCTACACCAGAACTTGGAGATCCTAACTATTTCAGATACTGAATAGATTTTCCTCGTCAATAGTGTTTCTTACATTTTCCGTATATTTTAGATGTCTTCAGGGATTATTGCTTACAACAGAAATCCGTTAAAAACATGAGAAAAAAGTTAACCCTCTTCGCCCTGGAAAAAAACACTAGAATAACTGATACATATGTTGATGTTCCATGTACAAATATTTATTATAATGAATAATACCACAAAACGAAAAAGATCATAAGTCAAAACCTGAATCCTCTTACAGCTATGGTTTTTGATGTAGGGACCGCATCGAAAAAGGCATTATACCCCCCTCAGGATCGCGAACCCCACCAAATCGACCCGTCATACATACACCACTCCAAACAATGCTAAATTACCTATAAAAAACTCCAGCTACAACCACCTAACCAAAGATAAAGAACAAAAAATAAACAACAGGGCCAAATGAGAGGGCACACCTGGTTTCTACAGATGCCCGTGCATAATTATCTAATGAATGAGTCGGATGAAACAAAAAACTGCTCCAGAACAGAAGAGGATAGCCGAAAAAAAATCACGGTATGACAGCGATCGTGGGAACTATTGTCTCTCCGATAGCCTGCTTAGCATAGTATGCAGATGAGGGGTTCTGTCTTAGTATCGAGGGGCACTGCAGCCGTTGTACCGAGGTACCGCCTCTATTAATTATATATATATATATATATATATATATATATTTATATAATAGTCACATATAGGAGACATCTCCACGATTAAAACTCATCACAAAATCCGGAAAATAATGGTTCTCTCGGTATGATTTAATGAGTAGTTAATATCTACAATGACTAAATGTTCAGACTGCAATTTTTTTAAAAAAAATGAGTTTATGAAGTCTGGGAATCAGAATCCTTTAGAAAAAGATGAAAATTACAGTCATTCCATAACAAGGTCCTGAGAATCGCAGGCCCTGGTTTATTAGAAATAGTTAGCATTCCACTCGAATTACAATTGGAATCAATTGAAAAAACAGTTTTTAAAATTCCACTCCCAGTTACCAGCAGTTATAGGTGCAATACAATTTCATCTGGAAGAATGAAGCTTGGGCTACTGCAAGACATTTGCTATAAACTGTATATTAATCTATTTTTATTATCATTATTTTTTTCTGCTATTATTTTTCATTATAAAATTAGTGATTTATTTTATGAATATTAGTTGCTTTTATTTGTTAAATCTTTGTCCTACTTAATTACATAACGATTATTATTATTATTATTATTAATAATAATGAGAGATAGTTGACCGTGGATGACGTACGAGAAGATGGTTGGGGGTGCGATCAAAGTGAAACACAAATAAGTTGGTGTAGCCTATTTAATTGTGCCAACGTTTCAGCTAGAGTTTCTAGCCTTCTTCAGGGGTAAGAACAGAACAAGATAACAACCACAGTAAGTATAGAAAAATAAAAAAATATAAAAAGAAAGTATAAACAGAATAACATAAAATGGATAATTTTACAATTAATAAATTTTATACAATTTATAAAATTAACTATGTGCTTCATGGCCCAAATAGGTGCAGCGTAAAAAATACAGCTCATCATAATCGACTCATAAACCTTCAGCCTGGCATCCCACAAGATTATTTTGGCTTTCGCGCAGGTACTTTTTCGATACAGATACTTTTTCGATGTGGTCCCTATATCAAAAACCACAGCTGTAAGAGGATTGAGGTATTGACTTATGATCTTTTTCCTTTTGTGGTATTATTTATTATAATAAATATTTGTTTATGAAACATCAATGTATGTATCAGTTATTCGTTTTAAAGCAGTATCGAGCATTAGAGCTGTTCAATGCGATAAGTTAAAAAGACATTCTGTTTCAGTAATGTCTTATGCGTAAGACAATTTTGGATATTTAAAATTACTGCTAATTAATGTGATAAATTTCAAATAAAAATATACAGATAAATTCTATGTTGGATAATTATATATAAAGGGAATTATCTTAAATTACACTTGGAAATGAGTCTTAGTAGAAACGCAGTTATCTTCACAATAAGATGTATGATTTTTGAATGGAATATGGTCCGGGTGCGGTAAAAAAAAAAACTCAAATAGTAGATAATTATACTATTTTATTGTATTGATTGAGCCGTTGGCTCAATAAAGTAGTATAATTCTACTATTTGAGTTTTTTTTTTTACCGCACCCGGACCATATTCCATTCATCTATACACACGGTCAATCAATAATCTTCCAGTATGTATGATTTTGGTTTCTTTTATTTTATTTAGTAAGTAATGTCGTTTTTGTTCTGTTTTTCACTCAGACTAATGTAGATAACCCATTTTGGGTTTACTGTTCGTTATAAGCTTATATAAATGATTTTTAATTCACCATTTGGGTATTCTATTTTGTTATTAGTTTATATAATAATCAAATAGTTTGTTGACCATTTTATTATTATTAAAATTATTGTTAAATTATGTACTTTACAGGCTAACTCTATTTGTACGGAGGTTGCCCCATAAACAAATTAATAAATTATTATTATCATTAATAATATTAGTAATTATATAAATAATAATACAATAAAAATAGTACAATAGTAGTAGTGTAATAATGACAAGATTTATTTATTTTGTCATTCTTTTTTACCTTATTGAATTTTTAGTTTAGAATAGAAAAATATGAAGTAAGGCAAAACATTGATTAACTCGTGAAAAGTCGAATTCAACAAAAAAAAGCTAAAAAAAAAAACAAGTAAATACAAGCGATGAAAATTCTTGGAATAGTATTAATTAGTGGTCTTCGTAACCATGAAAAAATCTCTAGAATAAGCTGCATTTTTATAAAAAAAAAATAAAAAAAAATTCATTGTTATCGTTTTTAACTTGAATTCATACTCTGCCTCCAGCCCTTCATTATTTCGTATGACTTTGTAGTGGTTAGGGCGAATTTATTATTTCAGTTTTTTATCTTACTTTTTAGTGTGGAGTATTTAACAAAGGTTAGTTAGGTTTGATTTAAACAAAATTAATATTATTTTACTATATTTTTTCTCTTCTTCTCTAATTATTTTTCAGCACAAGTCAATTTGTTTTTATTTATTATATACATAGTTTTTTTTTCAATGGATTGTTGTTTTATTTATTCATTTTTTAATTGATCTTTCATATTTTTCATTTTAATATGAGTATAACTTAAAAACTATATTGGAAGAAGATTAAGACCGTATGAAGTAGATTGGATGAAGATAGGGTGGCGGTCAATAAAGGTATCAAAATAGTAGAATAATATTATTTATTGTTAACCAACGTTTCGCCCAGCGTCGTCAGAGCTGTCAAATCGAGATCTCTATTTCAATCTGACAGCCCTAACAAAGCCCTGCAAATTAGGGCAAAACGTAGGTTAACAATGAATAGTTTTCTTTTACTATTTTGATACATTTATTGACCGCCACCCGGACTATCTTCCTACAATTTAAAACTATATATTTCATTGTAAAAAGTAAATGAAAAAAAAAATCCCAACACCTTTAAATTTTAATATTTTTAGAGTTTTTGGGTCTAATCCTTTTTTATTTTGTTAATAGTAGTTGATTATTCCAAATGTTCTCCTAACACTATTACGTCCATTCCTTCTCAGTCCAAAGTTACCGTTTTCTACCTAATATTAAACTCTCTTTAAGGTGTTTACTTTTGGGTAAGTATGTAATAGTTCAATTAGTAATTATAATAATTACCAATAAGCCAATATGGCCATATCAATAATATTTGTGGGTAAACTACAAAGACTAGCGTGCCTACTGATAACAGGTGCCATGAATATTACTCCAACAACTGTATTGGATGCTATGCTTAGCTTGGGCGGATTGAGAAGGACACTCTGATGTGTTCATAAAAAAAAAAAAAAAAAAAAAAAAAACAGACCTAATAATTGTATTGATTACTGTAAGGATGGCTCTTTCCCCGGCTAAGACACAGGAGCAAGTCTCTCGAGTGAAGATAAGGAGGATAAGGATACTACAAGAAGGAATATCTATTCCCCTCTAATATACTCCAGTACTTCAATCAGAAATACCTGTCATTAGTTATTGTGGTTATTGATGCAGTTATTGTGGACAAACATCAGCGCCATTCATTGGCACAAATAAAGAAGTACCACCCAGAAGCAGCACCACCTATAGGGAAAAGGGCCAACCGCAGCTAATAAATAACCTCTGATCTGCTCTCACTCAGTTACTAGCCCTAGAACAAAAATCTTCAGCAAAGCAGGCAGTGAGTGTGGCACTGAGTACACCCATCAGCAGAACCACAAAAAGGTGACCCATCCCATATGGGGCTCACACCAAGTAACAGTGGCGATACTACATTATAGAAAGTGCTTCCTGGTAAAGATATAATAATTCGTGCAGTCAGATAGGATTCACTCAAACAGTCCGTAACACGATCAAGTGTTCTCGAGTTGCCGAATGTTACAATTAAGTTAGCATTGAATGGCCACTGCGGCATACTTGGTACCGAGAAAATTCAAGAAAAAAACTAATCAAAGGAACCTTATGCTATCAAAACAGAACTATATTGGCTAAACAAAAGACAGGTACACTCTAAGCTATTCCTAGTAAGTAAAATATTGCTGTACAGGTTAACTCGAAGAAAAATCAAAGGAATCTGTACTGGTCACTATAAACTCAACGCATGTTAAAATTCTAGCTAATAGGGTCAACCATGTGTAGATTCTGTAACACTGGGGATGAAGCGGTATGTCATATTGTCTGTTGGTATGATCGGATTGCAGATTTAGGTTCAATATGTTTGGTATGAACCGCATTCTGGACCCCAGCCAATTGAAATGCGAATGGTAAGGTGGAATCGATAGATGTTTCCAAAAAAAAATTATATACCAAATTCGATTCCAACCTTCTAACAGTTAAAGAAGCAGTGGCATACACCTTAGGCAATCCAACCACATCGCGAAGACCAAGATATTCTGTTTAAACACTTTATTGATTCACTTATATTATTATCATTATTTTACTATATTTTTTCTTCTTCTCTAATTATTTTTCAGCAAAAGTCAATATGATTTTTATTTATTAAATAAATAGTATTTTTTTGTTATTTTACTCTAGATTATTATTAATTATTTAATTGGTCTTTAATATTTTTAATTTTAATATTTCATAGTTATAGCATTTTTAATTGTTAGGGGTGCCTCTTGTAAGAGACTATACCTTACCCCTCCAGTATCAACAGTTAAAAAATAGCTTATAAACTATTATAATAACCATGTAAGGCCAACCAGGGCAGATCTGGAAATAAAGAAATATAAATGAGAGATTTTGGTCCCAAAACATATAGTATAAGAGCTAGGAAGAAAAAAAGGCTGTTATCTTACCCCAATTTTTGATTACTTTAATGAAAACTATTTATAATTACTAGTAAAAACTGATGAGTCTGGCAAGCATAAGTAGGGGGAGGGGAATGGCGGCTGTTTCTAAACCTTAAAAAAACATTAATTTTTCATTCGGAGTTCTATATCTTAAAAACTGCCAACAACACTCGAAAATCTAAAAGGACATTTTCGAAAGAAGAGTAAATTTTCTGAAATATTAGTCCTAATAGAGCTATTTACGTCCAATATTACTCGAGATATAGCCTTTTAAAAAGTAACATTTCATAAAAATGTACTGAAATATCAGTAGTTAGTTAATTGATTTTGAGAAATCTATATCTCAGGAACTATGTGACGTACAGATGTCTATTAGCAATCAAATTAAAGCTAGTTTAATGTACTATAAAGTAATTTATGATACTTATCTTCGTAGGGGTAGTAGTTTTTATAATATTCACATATGAATATAAATTTGGCTAATGAAAATTTGTCCGAACAACTATAAATCAATTTATTTTAGCAAATTTCATGAAAACTACTACTCCTACAAAAATAAATGTCATAAACTACTTTATAGCCCATTAAACCAACTTTAATTTGAGAGCCAATAGACATCTGTACGTCACAGAGTTCCTGAGATATAGATTTCTTAAAGTAAATTAAATTACTACTGATCTTTCAATACACACTGTACATTTTTATGAAATGTTGCTTTTTAAAAATCTATATCTCGAGAACCATTGAATATAAATAGCTTTATTAGGGCTTACATTTTAGCAAATTTGCTCTACTTTAAATGATGCTCTCTTATATTTTTCATTGTTGTTGGTAGTTGTAAAGATATAGAGCTCCGAATAAAAAAATAATTATTTTTAACGTTTTGAAACAGCCCCTATTTTTTATTCCCCTACCTATACTAGGCAGACTCATCAATTCGGACTTATAATTATAATTATACCTAGTTTTCAATTAAGCAATCAAAAATTTGGGTGAAATAACTGCCTGTTTTTTCCTCGTGCAGTAGTGGATTGAGCAGTTTAGTACAAGACCCCAAACTGCTCAATCCACTGACTTTATTGTTATTCATAAAATCTACTAATTTTAATCTCTAAGAAACTCACTATGATGATGGCACAATAGGTCTCCGATGCTAAAGGAATTGTGTTACACCGGCCTCGATATCAGTGGGCTAATTAGCGTTGTGTGTTAAGTGAAGAATGGGTTTACAGCAACACTAAATTAGTATCATCAGTTATGGAAATCAAAGAGAAGGCTGAGAAGGTCAGTCGGTCTGTACGGGATCAGATGAAGAAAAGTCCTCGATTCGCGGACAGGTGAGCTAGGTGACAGGTGAACCTTACAGCCAGCTCTACCTTCACCACCACCTGTCCAATTTAGTTTTGTTTTTGCTAAGCACTTCCTCTTACAAACAACTAATAACATAGATTATTATATTATATATTAATGACCTGAGTAAATTAGGAGGTGTTCCGGGTTACGGTCAAGAAATAGTTTCAAATATGTATTAGTTGCCAACGCTTCGACCCACACTACAGGGCTAAAATAAAAAGGTACAGAATAGATAATGATATAGAAAGAGTATAAATATGACATATGAATAAATCGTATATAAGGTGGAGGTACAAAAAAGATCATATAAACAAACTAACATAGAACATTAAAAAAAGTAAGAAAATTGAAGATGTATTCCCAAAACATACATTAAAATTACTTATATATATAAGGAGATGTGGTGTGAAGGACACAAATGCGTAAAAACGTATTATTGGTGTCGGAGTTTTGACCAGAATTTCAATCATTCATTAGGGCTCTTGGTGAAGATCTTAAAGCCAAGTGCCTAAATTAAATTATAGCAAAATGGCACTTGGCTTTAAGATCTTCACCCTTCAACCTCAGTAACGTGCATGAGGGCTTGAAATTCTGGCCGAAACGTCTGGACTAATAAATAAGTTTTTATTTAATTGTGTTCTTCACTTACTGCAACCCCAACCATCTTTCCTCATATATAAGTTATCTTTTACTGAAGTGAGAAACTAA